>NW_026889534.1:0-131380 GCF_032173495.1 Musca vetustissima
TCTCACCATAGCAATACACATCACCCGCTCTCATTTCTTGTGCAATTTAAGTCGTTTTAGTCGACTTACAATACCACTCCTTTTTTAATACATACTTTCTCCCATAGAAAATATTAGCAGTCTATCGCCTTGTACTGATCACCCTACGTCACGTTGATCATGCAAAAACATTTGGTGTTGTTGTTATCAACACTCGTCGCCTTAGCTTTGTTGACCGGTTCTCATTTTAAAACTCTTTAGTGAGAATTCGAAGTGAATTTGTAATAACAACGCATTATTTCCATTCGCCTCTCTGTAGTTAAATTTCTAATCACAACATCACATATTGCTTGTTTGGTTTACATGTTGTTTTTTTTTTCCTCACCAACCAAACATATTTCATTTTTCTCGATTTCTCATATTTGTACTAACAACAAACATCACTTCTCCCTATATTGTTCGTTTGAATTATTTGTTGTTTATTTTTTTCTCAAACGAATTCGTCTTGTTGTTATCCCCCTCCTTTGTTCTTCAAGTAGAGAAATTACATTGTAATATTTCCAATAACAACATAAAAAACTCTTCTCCTATTTTTTTTGGTTTGGTTTATTTGTTGTTGCATTATTCGCCAACCAAACGATTCGCTGCTGTTCACGATATTGTTGTTTGGTTTATTGTTGTTCGATCCATCACCAACCAAATATTCTTCTGTTGTTATTATTGTTCTAACGTTGGTCAGTTCTCACTGCAGAATTTGCAATGTCATTTTGCAATAACAATACACGTGTATAACACGCGCCTTATTCTAGCGTCACCTTGGTATAACAGAAAATATACCAACAACTGTTGTCGACTCCGACTCTCACTGTTGGATCGTTTCTCGCGTCGCACAGTGTCACGACCGCGGCCAAAAATGGTCAAAACCAAGTACCACGGATGACAAATTTTTTGATGAGGATTGATAGAAAATACTCCAATTAGAATAAATATGAAATTTTACATCGACATGTCGAGTAGTTTTGCTCAAATATTTGAATATGATGCTCAAATATTATTATAAAAGTGTTTATTTTGGTTGCTGTGGATGTTAAAAACTAGAATTCGCTGCAGTTTGTATGTATATAGATATCATATGGTGTATACAGTCGTCCACACTTGTAGTACTTAGTTCATCAAATTTGTAAAACAATTTTTGAAATTAGTGGAGCATAAAAAAAAAGTTTAAAAAAGGTTAGCTCTAATTTTTTTTTATTTGAGTGGTGAAAAGTGTGTTATTTAAGGAATAAAAAAATAGCTGCGGAGTCCTGCGGTCCTAAGAGTTATTTAACTTTTTTGGTGATCACCTTTTGAAAAAATATGGCATATTCACGAAATGATTAGAAGCGGATGGTCAAATACGTTATGTATACAATTAAATAAGTTATTGAGGGTCAAATAGGAAGGAGAAATTGGATTCAGAACATAGTAATAATACAATATTTTACATAAAATATGCAATTAAGTGGTAAAAACGGTATTCGAAGGGTTGATATGGGAGAATTGGTTTTAAAATATAGCTTTTAAATAAATTTTCAGTCAGTTTGAAGATTATACTTATTTATCAGATCATTTGAGACATAATCTTATAATCTTAATTTAGAGGCCGCACATGAATTACCTTTGTGGAAAGTTCATACATAAAAATATTAGTTCATGGCATGGGATACGCAAAGTGCAGTACAATACCTTTTGAGCGACTTTCACAAGGTGCTAACAAGTCATGCCAACAAAAAATTAGTAGCAGCCCGAACTTTTGTTAAAGCCGAGTTAAATAAGGATTTTATTTTACAATCCGACCTTGTAATATCCTTACACAGCCATAAAGTAAAGGCCCGATATTATAATGTGGATGATACTAAATCGTACATTTGGGAAGACAATATTATATATATATATATATCTGATGTGTGTTTTGAAAATGTTGTGAATGATAAAAAAATTATTTATTAGTTATTAAACGATAACAAATATCTTTTATATTATAATAAAAAAAAAAACAAACATAAAACTACTATACTTTATTTAGCTGCATATAACGATTTTATAGTACAGAAAGTTAAATTTTTAGGGACTTTTGGTATGGTAGGTACCTGAAATATGGGCCAACAACTAAATTACAACACCTATTACTGTCTTCGCCCAAATTTGATGTAATTTGGACGAAGACATGAACATTTTCGTGGAATTTGGATGAATAAAAACAATTTATAGGTCCAAAAAACGGATTTTTCAAGACCCTTTGTATGGGAGATATATCAAATATTGGTCTGGTCTACCCAGTTTTTGGTCCGTTGCTTTATAGGCATAAGTAAATGTAAATTGCCAATTTTCATTGAATTTAGTTGAATATTAAAGATTTTATAGTCCAAAATAGTAAAGTTTTCAAGACCCTTTGTATGGGAGGTATATCAAATCTTGGTACCCAGTTTTTGGTCATGCTTTATAGGCATAATTAAATGTAAATTGCCAATTTTAAATGTAAATAGGCCAAAAAGGGTGACATCTTATACTATCGTGTGTTGTGTGGGTGCGTAGCTGCTTACGCATAGAAATTTCGCTGTTAGCGTCGCTTGTGTTTTATTCTGTTTTGTGTGATATTCGTTATTCACCACACTACAGTACAGTGGTACCAAGCGACAAAAATTGGGAATTTTCAATAACAAATTATATTAAAAATATTTTTTATATTTTTTGAATAAATACTGATTGGTAGTAGGGTTTTTGATATTTTTGGACAAATTCACCCTACATTCGGCAGCTATTGCACACAATTGAAGCATAAAGAGTGCTTGTGAAAATATTAATTTTTTGAATATTTCTCCCTATTTGTTGTTGTTTTCAATTCCAACCATTGAATATTAGTCATTTTTGTAAGGCTTTCAGCATTTTTTGGAATTTTCCACCATACACTTGGCAATATCGTGCATTATTCGGAGTAAGGAAATACTTGTTTTTCCTATTAGTTTGGCAATTTTATCCATAGTTGTCGTGTTTTTGCTCAATAACTTTGTATATTTGATATATTTTGTAGTAGCTCAACTATTTTTGGATATTTGCACCCTACAATCGGCAGTTGTTATATATATCCAAGAAAAATCACTTGTTAAAAAATACTGATTTTTTTTTGACAATTAAATCTACTGTGGTTGTGTTTTTACACATAATTTTTGCTCAGTGGATATATTCTTGTTTTCTTATTGGACAACCGCACCCTATTTCTTTGAATTCACCTCCTCAACTACACCCTGCAATTGGTAGATTTGCTTTAATTTGAGGACATTTCAAAAAAATACTTGTTTTTTTGGTCTTTTTAAAGTAGTTCGGCATCGTAAGAAATTCTTCAAAATTGTCTTCACTTTGTACTACTTTAATATAAACATTTGCCATATTTTAAAAATTTTGTCCATATTTTTGAGTTTTTGCTGAAATATATTTTGAGCTATAGCAACATTTGTTGTCATCCAATTAATATTCCCCCACACTTTGTTGTTTATACATGAGTTTTTTATACTGTGTTTTCCCTCCTCTTTACCTTGAAAAATGTCGATAACTCCTCTCACCCGGTTCAAAAGAGCCACTGGCATTGTCATAAAAAGTGTGGAATTCTTTGAAAAGATTCCAGAATCCCAGTATACTGCATACAACCTCGAAATTCACAATACAGAAATTCGAGAATTATGGGATAAAGTTAAGTGCACCTATGAGGAGTGCAAAACATACCTTGCGACATCTCCGAATGCACAGGTTGATATGATTGATGTCGAAGAAAAATACAATACTGCATTTATTGCGTATTCTTGGTGTCTATCCACCATAAATCGGCATCTCATTCGCCTTCAAAGTCTTTTAACTAATAGTTCCCCTGCTATAGCTCAACCAATTTCACAATCTCAACCAGTTTCATCTCCACCGAGTTCACCATCTCCACCAAATTGTCACAATTATATGCCACCTATCACCTTGTCTCCACCTTCAACTTCGAATACTGTGCAGTCCTCCACTCCTATAGTTGCTTGTGAATTGCAAAATTCTTCCACCATCAATAGCTACACCAATCCACCTGTCGATAAGCATAGCCTCGTTGTTCCCCTATCGACATTGAAGTTTTTGCTAGCGATTTTATATCTTGGCCCACCGGGATCTGTTCACCACCTTATTTGTAAACAATTCACAAATTTCGGACATTGAACGTCTCTGCCATTTAATACAGAAGACCACCGGTGAAGCTCGTGAAATCGTTTCCAGATTTCCACTCACCAATTCTAGTTTCCCTTTAGCGTGGAAGGCTTTGTCTGATACGTATGACAATAAACGAATTGTGGTAAATTGTCACCTCAAATCCTTGTTTGAACTCCCCTCCATAGAAGCTGAAACTGTTTATGGCCTTAAAAATATCCAACGTGGGATAAATAGTTGCCTTGCTGCAATGTCAGTCTATGACGTCACCACGGATCATTGGGATCCGTTTGTTGTTTGCAGCGTTTGCCAAAATTGACTTTGACTCTTTGGGAGCAAAGTATAAAGAATAAATCGTCGTTGTCCTCTTGGATAGAATTAGACGCATTCCTCTCAGAGAGGATACAAACTTTGACTTGCTTAGAACACCTCCTCCCCACCAAAAATATGTTGTCGTTGCCAAAGAAAATGTCTTCTCCAACCTCCTCTAAGAAGTTGTTACCTCGTGATATCGCTACATCTCAATCCTCCAATATATTGTTGTCGGTACATAATTCTAAATGTGTTACCCCACCTCGAGCTATAAATTCACCGTCCACAACTTCTTGCACCATTTGTCCTGACCAGAGCCATCATCTTCGACTCTGCCCCCAGTTTCTAAAACTTTCGTTTGAGGACAAATTCTCGATTATTAAGAAAAATAAATGTTGTGTAAATTGTTTGTCTCGTGGACATGTAGTCAAAACGTGCAATAGTAAACATAAGGTTCGTTCTCGTACTTTTTGATAGTAAAGCTATTAAAAGAGCGAACTATCAAAAATTACTCTCACATACAAGATTTGCGCAAAAAGTAAAGGAACGAAAAATAGTTAAAACATGAAGAAACGTCAAAATCAAAAATTTCATTTGTTAAGGACAAAAAAAGACTACAGAAACCTAATGCACAAAAAAAAAAACAAAAAGTTAAACGGCGTCCATTGCGTGATTTTGATAATATAAATATTTTTTGTTTATTTTTTTATTTGTATAATTTAGAGGAAAGCCTTATCGAATATTTGGAAGTGGAGTTTCCGACGACTCCGAGCCCGGAAAGGCTTACATGGCTGGACGCTCCCATAATGTTAATGCTATTGAAATTGGTAGATATTTTGCGAACTAGAACAACAAGATATGGAACAAGTCAAGTTTAGGGGCTCCATTCGGATCATTTTGAAATGATTACCGTAAGTAGCCCTCCTTGTGCGGATTACAGTGATATACATTTCATGTGGGAAAATGCATACTTCCCGAGATATTGGCCTTGGAATTTCGGAACATATTTTGTTTAAAACAACCCTTTTTCTATTGCCACCAAGGCAATATGGGTATTATTAAAAGTTTATACCGGGTATTTTTTAGAGAACTTAAGAATAAGACATTCACATATGGACAGGCTCATACATGGCTACGCAATATATTCTTCATCTAATTATATAACACAAACCATAACCTATAAAATGATACGGCCCATATCTCGGGAAGTATGCATTTCTCCCCATATCACTGTAATCAGTTCAACGAGGACTACTTACTGTAAGTGGAGCGATCCAAGTGGAGCCCCTAAACTTGTCTTAAGCCCAAGATATTTTGGTACGATTGACAACCCAAGACTTCATTCTATAGTATCTTCATTTGAATCTTCTGCCAGCCATTCATCTTCATTCAAAAGAGAATAAAAAACTGTTTGTCCATTTTTAAATTTCTTATTTGTTTTTTTTTAAGCAAATGTGTGTGCGTCTGTGCGTGTGTCCCTTTTGTTGAAGCCCTAACTTTCATATGTTTTATTTCGGACTGTATATCTCTGGCAATCAAATGTCAAATTCATAATTTACTACATTCACTATTTCGTGCTAGGCCAAATTGGTCTTGCAGAAAATAGGAGAAGAGAACGCCATTTTGGTTTTAACTCTCTTAAATTTAACTTCAATTTTTCCTACTTTTCGGCGTAAGGAAAAGCTTTTCTAGCAACAATTGCAAAACTAGTACAATATAGTACTATATTGCAGGTTTGGGAACACAGCTATAGTTGCACTATATGCAAGCAAAGGCACCACAGCCTTCTTCACCGGTCACCAATCAATAAAGTTGTTGCTCCCTCCAATTCACCTCCGGCATTTACAAAGGTCAAAAGTCGAGGAAAGACCTTGTTGTCCCGTTCTTCGGACAAGCCACCGACTTTTACAAATGTTAATAGTCGAGTATCTATTTGTACTTTGTCGCACCCTTCTTCGAATACAAACGAAGTTAATCCACCGATACCTCACCCCTCCCAAGATACCAATGTTCTCTTATGAACAGCAGTAGTAAATATAGTTCATAATGGAAAAACACACCCTGTTCGTGCCATTATTGATCCTTCTTCCACGGTATCTGTTGTAAGCAAAAAACTTAAAAACGCACTTGGCATTTCTGGTAATTCGAAGAAAGAGTACAGCCATGCTACACCAAGAGAAATGTGTTCTCTTAAATTGTCGTCCCCTAAGAATTCGTCTAAGATTGTTGACGCAAAGGCATTTGTACGGCCTAATGTTAAGGGGAAATTGTTTGCTCATCCACCTATTGCAACTTTGAAATCTAAAATTCCTTTAGATTTAGCTGACTCCTTTGACGGCAGCCCAATAGATTTGCTACTTGGCGCTGATCTTTACCCCCACATACTGGAAGCTGAACCACCAAAATTAGTTTTAAATTCGTTGTTGGCCCAAAAGTCTATATTCGGGTATATACTGGCCGGTTCAGTGCCTGCCACCTAATCTTCCATCCATAATAGATCACCTTAGTAAATTAAAATATCGTTTGAATACACAAATGTTTTGTCGTTTACTAAATTTGTAACATGAAGCTCACTTGAAATCATATATGGATTTTACTAACCCATATTCCAATTAAATTGTTAATTGCTACTTTGTCGGTCGTAGCAAGGGGGCCGAATTTGTTTTGCTCTCAACTTCCCGAGCTCAGTCAGTCACGTCTGCTGATTGACACCACGGGACACTTTCTCCCATTGGAATATGTAAATGTAGTAGTCTGTGATTGCATGAACCACAGCGATCACTTGTCGTTTAACCTCCTTAGAGTTAACTTGTCGTCCAACCACCTTAGAGTTAACTAGTCGAATAACGTCTACGCGTTATTAACAGGTCTCAGCGCCGCCACCATAAATTACTAGAGGTAATTTATTTGTTGTATTACGAAAAGAAAGAACCACCAATAAATCCAAGATACATAGAATATTATATTAATAACTATTGTGTTTTATTTTCTTTGCATTTCTTTCTTTACCATACACCATTGACTGCTTGGGAGTTCTCTTGTTGTCGCCTGCACCCCGCTCCCTTGAATTAATTATTGATCACCCCCAACCACACACAAACACCACCACGGCGAGGAGTAGACCAAACAACAATAAGTATGTAATAAATTGTTCTTTTTAAGTTCCATTCCTAATTAGGTATTTATAAAAATATGCAAATTTTTTCAACAAAAAAAAAAAAAAAAAAAAACGTTGTGGTGAAAAACGTCGGACGAGTTAGTCGGATTTAATGTAAGATTCTAATTCATTTCAGTCGAATTGTTCATTATTTGAAATTGTATTTTCCATATTTTTCATTTCAAACAATATTGCAATACATAATTTGAAATAATAAGAAATTCGACTGAAATGGGATTAAACATAAAAAAACATAAAAGAGAATAGAATTAATATTTTCATTCATGAATTCGAAATGTTTATTTAAATTGTCTAGACGCATGACAATTTTTAATTTTTTGGCAATTAATGTATTAATTCAAATGTCTTCGAGTGTTCTGTCGCTTGTAGACGCAGGTTTAATGAAAAATTCAAGATCATTTGTTCTTATTTAGATAAGACAATGGTACAATTTTTTATCGTACTCTTTTGAACTTGCTTCGAAATCGGTTTCAAAAAATATATATTTTTGAAGATTTTGTGACTTTTTTTTAATTTTGTGGAACTAAAAATTAAATAAAACAACAATAAAGGAATAATATAAATGTGAATACAGCAGACAAAATACCCTCATCGAAAATGTTCAGGGTTGGTATTGGTATTTTAAGTTTCTGATACTACAATACGAAATACACAAAACTAATTGCCAGAAAATTGCCGGTACGATCAATTCCTACAACTTTGTATATTTTAAAGATGGTTTGTATCTTTGCTATTGTCAACACAAAAAAGTCGTTTGTAAACGTCTGGTAAATGCTGGGTAAACAACATTCACTCGAAATGACGAACCCCTAAAGAAACACAATTCCTTAATATACTGACACTTGCCCTGATACACCTATCCTATACTGCTACGAACCTTTGTTCCGAAATTCATGTTCCACAATTTGTGGTACCACGAAACTCGAAGCTAATTTTCATTTTAATATACTATTTTTGTTTAAATTCTATCAATATAAATTTAAGGGTATCATCTGAAAATATGTTGCTTTATTTCATTTTTTTTTGGTCCCACTTGATAAGTTCTTCATTTTAACGATTATTCTATCCTCTCTGTTGGGTGTTATAGTGGTATTAATTCAATGTTTGTACATCATTTCCTTATTTAGATACATAATTTAAAATAAATAAACTTATTCTATATTTTGAATGAAACATGTTCCAATGGTATTCGAATGTGATTCGTCATACTTCAAAAATATGAACCACCATTTCGAAACAACCATAATTGAAATGTAGTTAGCGCGGTCATCTAATTGAATTAAATGTGCACATTTGCATAATGTCCATTAGGTATAGAGTGACCACTAACTTCCAGTTCATTTATCGATTTATTTGTTGTATGGAAAAATATTGATCCGATTGTTACAGCAAAACAACCAATGGCAAATATTAGAAGAAGTCCTGTTGCCGAAAGGCTAGTCACGATGTTAACATAATACTATAAAGTAGAAAAAAAATCCGACTTCATTAAAAGTCAATGTGGTCGTCAATTAATAAACTTACATGAACAATAGCAAATACAGTCATCCACGATAGAAAATGTAGCAAACCCAGTAATTGATATTGTAACTGAAAAAAGAAGAATATATTTAATTGAGGTAGGTTGCATATAATTATAGGTTAACTTTTATGACTATAGTAGATTTCGATATAATAAAATAACTTCACTCACAATGAAAGACAAAACCAACCGCCAGTATTGTATATCACTATAAATTAAAAACTATCTATGGAAGGAAGCAATTATATATAATGCCCACCACTCTCTTATAAAATATATATTGATAAGATTTTTCGATCAACCTCCAGTAAAATCCATTTGGAAACCATGTAAACAACATCAAATTGTGGTTAAATTTGTCATATATTATTGATCAGAATATAATTCTATTTCGATATATGAACGTCCGTATGTTAAAATCACGGTAGAGCTCACAATATTTAAGGTAGACCTTTGAAATTTCGAACATACATTGTTATTACTCGTAGGGTTTTCTGGTATAGCCCCCTAATATTTGTACACCAAAATATTCAGTATTTTCGAAATTTTTGACACGTATTTCAACCAAATTGTTTGAAATTTGGTACAATGAGACCCATCTTTTCCAAAAATTTACCATGGCTAGTCCGCCATTTACGAAGCTCCCAAACTATTACTGGTATTTTAAATGACAACTTCATGGTGGAGGGTAAAACAATCTCGATCTGGCCGACTTTAATGCTTGATCTTTCCGCTCTGCCGGCAGCGAACTATATTTGACTACGGGTCATTCAATCGACATTTATCTTTTATCTTTAGAACTATCACTTTACTTTCCATTGTATCATATAATAAATATAAATCGCATAAAATAATTGTATGCTCAAGCAAAAACTGCAATCTAAATTTATAAATTTATCTCCAATATTATTTTGAATTATTGAATATAATACTTCAATGAATAATAATCGATGAATTTTTGGGAACATGATTGTTCGCTTAGTTTGATATAGGTATCTTATATTAACTAGGTTTACTATTTCAAGTCGTGAAAATATTTCTTGAGAAAACCAATTGAAAATATGGGAATTCAAGTTTGATTCTAATTTATATACAGACTAAATCACTGATAACGAAGGTTATAAAGACTAGGTTATGTTTATGCATAATATAGTTTGTCAGTTTGCAGATTATGTACACTACATGATACGAATTATAGGAATGTACTGTATTCGATACGGTATGTCTAAAAGGTTTGATCATATCACGCGAAGACTTTGCTAAACCTTTTCCAATCGATATACTCTGCCATATTAGACTTACAGCCTACATAATGTGGGTTAACCTACTTTATGAGGATTTATTTGACATATATGCAAAGGAATTGACAATTGAAATCCACTGGGTTAACGAAATCTGGTTAAATGTAAACGTACTACATGTCTACAACGTTTGCTAAACCTTTTCCAATATACTCTGCCATATTAGACTTACAGCCTACATAATGTGTCCCCAATTCTATATTTTTGACATCTAATTCAACCGAAATCTAAAATGATTGTCCAACATAAATAAAGTAACCCTTTTGAGGCGTTGGATAAAATTTTCCAATTTACATAAACATTCCAACTTTCATAAACACACTCACCTTCTTTGGAATATTCTCCATGAAGACTGTGGAGGAATAGGTTACAAAACCTATACTGGCCAAGAATGTATGTGCTGCCAATATGATTGGCATTATCCAGGCTTCTATTTCATCATCCATATCCCAAGTTTTTCCATATGACAAATATATTGCTCCCAAAAGTAGACACAAAGCGGATCCCAAGGATGTGATAACTAGGAGTATCTGTAAAGAATTACATTTAATAATGTACAACTGGCATTCATTACTATCATGTCAGAAGTCGGAGTTCTTACACTTCGTTTAGCACATCCGCTGAATATCTTTGCCATGAGAGTTCCTAAGATGTGGACAGCAGCAATAACCATAATTATTTTGGTGCCAGCCACTTGGAGCGGTACAGCAGCGATTGAAATCAATGAACCGTAATACAAAACGGAATATATGCTGCCCAGTTGGGATCCTACTGCTAGAACTACATTTCCAAATACAATTTTTACCAATTGAGATGTGGATGGGCCGCTTTTGATCAACTGTGAGTTTTCTTGGAGACTATTTTTTATTTGTGTCAATTCATGCTCAAACTCAGGATTATTGCGGTCATCAATGCTGCGAATACCGCGGAACCAACGTAACGACTTTTCTAAACCGGCCATATTGCCTTTGCGTAGAAAGTAGTATGGACTCTCTTGGACAAAGGGAAATACCATCGAAAAGAAAAACGACACCAGAATTCCCACAACAGCAACGTAGTTGTACTTAAGGTAGGAGCCGAAAATGAAACCCGTCATAATTCCACAAGCGCGCCAAATTTCTATGGACACGTTCAAAGATGCCTTTGAACCGGCCACTTCAGCTATTTCCGATATATAAAGCGGCAAAACCGTAAAGGCAGCACCACCTCCTATCCCAGCACAAATTCGAGACGAATAAATGTGTAGGATATCAAATGCAAAATGGACACAGAACCAGCTTGCCTGCAAGAAGAAAATATGTTTTCATTTGTACGATTAAGGCTGTTGTATAACTAGATCTCACCATTTGCAGTAAACCGCAAAGCAGCAGGACAGATTTTGGTCCGATTTTATGCGAGATTGGTCCAAATATCAGCGAGGCAATTGCTGCCGAAAGGAAAAGGACGCTCGCTACCCATGTTATTTCTTGTGGATATGCAGCATGTGTCAAGGGGGTATTTACCGGCGATCCATAAAGCTTCGAATGTGACGATGTTACTCCAAAGGTCAGGCCGAAATTGAAGTTCAATATATTACCTTAAATGATAATAAAAGTACACTCTTATTGGGAAGTAATGCCGTTGTGCCAGGTGTCAGCGATGATGTGCTATCAATTTACCCACTAAAACTGCTATCATCTGGACCGTCTGGCCCTTCACTTTACTCGCCAGACACATTGCTCAAACTAGAAGAATTTCTTAATGAAAATTGCTCGACAAGTGCTAAGCACTTTTATGCGGTCCATATCGCCCTACTCATTGCTTCGCTTCACGTACACATATCGGGACAGTGTGTGATGAAACGCAGCACCCACAAAAGATAAGATCTTGTTATCCCACCAGATACTTGTCTTTATTACGACATGCTAGAAAATATTTTTTTTAATGGCTGTGAGATATGCACATATATAGGCTGATATTAACACTGGCGAGCAAAAGTTTATACCAGTTAAAAAAAAACAACCATGTTATAATAACTTGCTTTAGTTTTGATTGTTTGTACTTGAACTTCTTCTTTATTGATCCTGACATTTTTCACATTCCAATAAAAACTGAATGTCCACAAGAATGTACAACTTTTTGCTGCGTTAAGAATTGTTCCTTTATGACATCGAAAAAGAGTGCAAATCAGTAGATTCTTGCACTGACATTTTTTATATAGGTTGTGTTAGCGTAAATATATATATATATAATGAATTAAATTTGTAATGAATTAAATTTGGTACAATATCGTACCAGGTGACTGGGCAGAGATAAAAACTTGAAATTTGGAATGCGAATTAAGTTTGAAAAGTAGGTTCAATATAAGGTGGTGGTTTTGAAAGCGTGTACTCATGTATACTGAACTATACTAAACTTGGTGCAATTTGAATTAGGAGAAACGATTGAAGCTTGAATTCAAAAAATTTGAAATTAACATAACCGGGCTTGAGTCTGAAATTGAAATATGATTGGATTTATATTAATGTGTACTAAATGACACTAATTTTGGTAAAATTAAAATTTAGGTTAACCTATAGAGCTCGAATCATGGAATTTGGAATTAGTTTTGGAAATAGGTACTACAAGAGTACGATAGGTAATAAATGGTACAAAAATTAGTACAGAGCTAGATTTGTGTTGCGATCAGAATTGGAGTGTAGTGTTGAGATATGGATGTAGTTTTGGAAATACGTCAATATTTAATTATGGTCAATATTGGTGTGTAAATTGATTAGCTGACATATGGAGTTCTCTATGAAAAAATAAATAAAATATTTAGACATGTTTAAAAAAGTCTCATAACGAACCTGCTATATATAGCAGGTTTGTTATAACCAAAAAATGAAAATAAATGAAATCTGAAAATAGTGACCGAATAAATAGTTCGTTTAAAAAAACCCTATATCCGTAGTTCGCTATAAAAGTAAAGATTTGTATGAGAAATATGTTTTAAAACTGTACTAATGTTAGTTCATAAGAAATTAATTGTTAATGGAAGCAACAATCTATGTAAATTTACTTACTTACTTAGCTGGCTTGTTACAGAACGGTTGTTCCATAAGCCGAGCTTAAAAAAGATTTCCAAGCACGTCGGTCTTGTGAGCATGTCCACCAATTTGGAAGACCACGTTCCAAGATGTTGTTTTCTACTTGGTCTTTCCATCTAATTCGTGGCCTTCCCCTTCTAGGGGAACCATCCGTAGGCTCATTTTCTCATTTAGTTGGCCTTGTTTCTAAACTGCTTACTTAGACCATAGTAGAATCTGTTGGCCATCACAATCCTTCTCCGAATTTCAAAACTGATGTCATTCGTTTTATTTATGGCGGTACCAAGGTATATAAAGTCTTTAACTACCTCGAAGCTGTAGTTCTCAAGTTCCGTTTACTGCCAGACCCACTTTAGGAGACTCCTTTTCAATTTGTTCAAAGGTAGCTGTTACCGCTCACAATGTTCAACCCATTACATCAATGTCATCGGCGTATGCGAGAAACATGTGTTGTTTGGTGTATAGTAGGATGTTAGAAAGATCACACGACAAACTGTCACCTTGTCTGAATCCTCGTTCGGTATTGAAGGGCTCCGATAGGTCCTTTTCACTTTAACTGCTGTCCTTGTGCCACTTAAAGTTATCCTGCATAGCCGTATTAATTTCGCAGTAATGCCGAACGCAGACATGGTTTAAACACCTCTGAACGGATAGTCGACAAATATAGGTATGTGTCGATGTGTATTTCATGGGTCTATTCCACGATTTGGCGCAGAGTGAAAATCTGGTCAATGGTGGATTTGCCAGGTCTGAAGCCACACAGCACACTGGATACCACTTTATATGCGATGGGAAGGAGACTTATTCCTCTGTAGTTGGCATATATCGTCTTGTCTCCTTTTTTGTGCACGGGACACAAGATGCTGAGGTTCCAATCATTGGGCATGCATTCATCTAGCCAAATTGTGCTAATCAGCTGGTGCATGCTCCTGACCAGCATCTGGCCACCAGTCTTGAATAGTTCGGCTGGTAACCCATCGGCTCCTCCTGCTTTGTTGTTCTTGAGCCGATTAATTGCTTTTATGACCTCATCTTGGCTAGGTGGTATACACTCTATACCATCATCTCTTGTTGGTTCTGGGGTATCTTCTTCATCGCCACTATTTGATACTAGAAGCTTTTCGAAATGCTCCTTCCAGATCCTCAACACGCTGTCTGTATCTGTCACCAGGTTTCCTTCTTCATCTCTACTGGACGATGTGCCTGCACCAAAGCCTTCGGTTTGGTGTTTTACTCGTTGGTAAAATTTCCGGACTTCATTCTGAATCCTGTACATCTCGATTTGCTCACGCTCACGTTTTTCTTGTTCTTTCTTCTTTTTTCTGAAAACACGTTTCTCCTCTCTCTTTTTCTCCCGATAATTCTCCATCACGTTACGTGTTGCTACTTTCTGCAGGGTTGCCCTATACGCTGCGTTTTTTTCACATCAGTAGCATTACCGCACTCCTGATCGTACCATGGGTTTCTTGGTGGTGGTGGGGAGTGGGCAATTCTTTGCCATTGTGCTTCTATACTATTATCGGGACAAGAAGTGATTTCTTCAAGCAGATGGGTAAGTTGAGCGGAGTAGGCCTCGGCTACCTGTTGTGTTTGCAGCTTATCGACTTCGAGTTTCCGTGTTTTATTAGATCGCACCTTTGCTGCAACATTAAGACGGGTGCGTACCATGGCTGCCACAAGGTAATGGTCCGAATCGATATTCGCTCCTCGGATCGATCGGACGTCTAAAACACTGGGTGAATGCCTTCCGTCTATCACAACATGATCAATTTGATTTCTCGTTACTTGATCAGGAGAGATCCAGGTGGCCTTGTGTATATCGAGATGCTTGAATCTGGTGCTGCTAACTACCATGTTTTTTTCCGACGGTGGGGCCAAAGATATTTTCCCTTCACGGGCGCAAATTCGACTGATGTAAAAGAACTTCGCTTTTATACGAATTATAGCAATTCGCTCATCTACTGGAGTGAATCTGGAGACAAAGTCTTTTATTCTCCTGTTAACCATAAATCCGCAGCCAAATTCATGTCTCGTTTCATGGCAGCTATAATACAGGGCGTAATCGCCTGATTTACTTACGCCTGTCCCTTTCCATCGCATTTCCTGTAAGGCAATAATATCGGCTTTGTATTTCTTGAGTATATCCGCCAAAGCGAACACTGCGCCTGTTCTGTACAACGTGGTCCTTTATACGTTTGCGGGGGTCGTCAACATTAGGGGTGTTTGGTTTTCTTTTTCTTAGCTTTTTCATAGTGAACTCGCGGCACATATTAGCTCACTATTTCATCGGGTGATAAGAATAGCTCCCCAGGTGGCACCCCGGGGAGGTCAGTGTCCACAATTGAGATGAAAGAGGGACCAAGATAAGCCTGGACTTCGCCATGTTAAAGCCAATCAGAGCCGTTGCTTGGTATCTATCATCCCCTACGCCACCCATGTAAATTTAAATTTAAATAAAATACTAAAATCAATTTTATTTCTCATTGTAGTTTGGGAAATTCTTGGCGACGAACGTTTCAATAGTAAAATCAGTTGTTTGTTTTAGAAGAACGTGAGGTGATAACCGTTCCTCAGATAAGACTAAATTCATTCGATGCTTCCAAAATGATTCATTTTTTCTGATTAATACAATTATGTATATGGGTGATGCAAATTATAAATTATGTTGTGCTTTAAACAGTTTTAAGCTAGTGCGAAGTCTGAACAGACAATAAATTTTCTCTTTGCTCCTGAACCCTTCAAATAACCTTAAACGATGAAATCGACTGTTGATTAAATAAATAATGATGGGGACATAATCTTTAACAGGGAATGAAACAAACATCGTGGGGGCAAATTATTGAAATTGCCGAAAATGTTCTATCGTGAATTTGAAATGTTCGCAATATCATGACACACGGTGACAATGTTCAAAGTAGCAATATATTCGCCAGCGAGGCTTTTCATCGTCTTGTTGACGTGTTTTAACTTTATGGATAGTTCCTCGATAACAAGTGTTACCCAATATCCGAATTACCCAAATCGGTGCTATGATACATCCGACATTTAACCCATTATTGCATGTTTTTTTCTTTTTGGCTGAAAAAATCAATTTTTTATTATTATCTCAAAAAATTTTCGTTTTGCGATTCAGCATGGACATATTTAAATTTCCGTATGTTTCACACCATGAATCTGATTTTCCAATGTTCAACCCGTTAACGGAGCAGTGTAATAACTACCACTGGACGTCAATTTACCGCGAATATAATTGTCGTGTCGGTGAAAAATTCTGCGAGATATCCAGCTCCTGGTGTGAAAATAGTACTTCTAAACAATATTAGAATATTAAAACCCTATCATAGATGTAATTCCCACATCCGTGTATATAGATCAATATTATTTAAATAATTTTAAAGCTAAACTACACCTTTTTCAAATGTTATTCCAAACATTTCAATTGCAATTCGAGAATTTCGTTTGTAATTCGAAAATTCAATTTGCAATTCATAACATTTCAGTTGTAATTCGAGTATTTAATCGGCAATTCACAACAATTCATTTGTAATTTTAAACTTTTCATATGTAATTCAAAAAATTACATCTGAATTTTTAAGAATTTCATTTGTAATTTGTATATTTTTATTTGAAATCCAATGAATTCAATTTGAAATTCATAAAATTTTACTTGCAAATCATAATATTTCAGTTGTAATTCGTAAAAATTCATTTCAAATTCTTAACATTTTATTTCAAATTCGAATAAAATAAATAAATAAATTGAACAATATGTGGTGTAGAATTTGTTTATGTAGTGAAAAATAGTATTAAAAAACAAACTAACACACATATATATATATATATATATATATATATCGACGCCTCCGAACCATAGTATGCTAAATCTGAAAAGTGAGTTTTTCAGTAGAAGCTCTCAAAGTATGGAAGTTTCATATATCTTACGGGCCATGCTAAGTAAATTTTTGCTTATAACTTTGGTTTGGATTGGCCGATGATTTCAGAGAATATAAATTAAGGACCGTAGTATCTAAAAACGTAAAGAACTTTAAAACATGCTAAGTCGACTTAGCATACTATGGTTCGGAGTCGTCGATATATACATGACAAATTCATAAAAGATATATATATATATATATATATCCTCTACACTTTTTTCAAATGTTATTCAAAACATATCAAATGTAATTCGAGAATTCCATTTGTAATTCACAACATATAATTTGCAATTCGAGAATTCCATTTGCAATTCATAACATATCAGTTGTAATTCGTGAATTTCATTTGTAATACATAGAATACCTTTCGAAATTCATAGAATTCCATTTGAAATTCATAAAATTCCACTTGAAATTAATAAAATTTCATTTGAAATTCTCAACATTTGATTTGAAATACATAACATTCCATTTGTTTTCATAACATTTAATTTCAAATTCGAAAAATATTATTGATAACAATATGTATGAATATGTATGAATTTGAAATGAATTGTTATGAATTACAACTGAAATTTTATGAATTACAAGTGAAATGTTATGAATTTCAAATTGAATTTCTTTGAATTTCAAATGGATTTCTTTAAACTTCACGAAATTCAAATGGAAATATTCGAATTACAAATAAAAATTTTTAAATTTTCATTCATACGAAATATTTAAAATTACAAATGAAACGTTGTGAATTACAAATTACATACTCGAATTACAAGTGAAATGTTATGAACTGCAAATTGAGTTTTCGAATTACAAATGAAATTCCCGAATTGCAATTGAAATGTTTTGAATAACATTTGAAAAAAGGTGTAGATTGTAAAAAAATGTTTGCAAAAGTCTTTCTTTGATTATTAAAACTGCCATGCTCTTTTGTTTACTATATTTCTTTTTCTAATTATACTAAACAATATTAGAATAAGTAGACCCCTGTAAATATGTATAGCTCCCACATCCGATCTCTGTCCAACTAGAATAATTGTATATGGCATAGAAAGTAAATTTTGTCCTTTTGACCGCTCAATAACTGAACACAATAAGTGTCTTCTTTGGCCAGGACCAGATATCCAAAAATTCGTGACCATTACTTTGTTTTTCAAATGTTAATGGACAGACGGACGCACATATATATATATATATATATATCGACTCAGCTAATCAAGATATGACGATTCGTTTTTTAAATGTTCATTACAAGAAAAAAACTGAACAAGGCGAAATCGAAAACAACGAAAAGGACAAATGTGAACTGATATGTATTTTCTATTATTTGTTTCATGTAAAAATTACACCTTTATCAATAAAATCGCCTTCTTCAGGAGTAAATATATATGACATAGAATGCAATTTTTTCCATTTTTCACGTAAAACTCTGATTCTATTTGAAAGATGGGTCTACAACTAATATTTCGCGGCGTTACAAAATCTTGGGGCCACACAACGCTGTAATATCCTGACAATATAGTTGTGTAGTACATATGACCGAAGGTTAAATGTAATGTGAATATATGGGTTACGAGTGTAACATGTGCGTGACGATGTTTAAAATTAAAAAAAATATATATCGTTACCTAAAATACAAAAAGGCGTCACTAACAAAAGCATAATTGTGTAGGAGAAGCAAAAAACTGTTTTGAAAGAAAACTATAAACATGTCATGTGAAATGAAAAGGTATGCCCGGCAGGGTGATATTGCATATGACGAATAATAGACTATATTTTTTTTACAAATTTAGTTTAATGACAGTCATAACAATTAAGAAAAAAATTTGAATTTTTTGTTAGTTACGCCGTTTTGCATTTATCAAATAAACCCACTTGTAGTTACGTCTTTTTTGTTTTTTGTTAATAGAAGCTCCTTTTTTGACCGCAGACGTGTAAAACTTTGTCAACACCTGCAGTTTATTGACATTCACAATATTCATTCAAAAAGTCAATTTTCAATATTTTATTAATTACGCCTTTTTGCATTTTAGCTGACGATATGTTAGAAATTTGTTTCTCAAAAAAATTAAATGCCCATATAACCTTGAATAACCCCTAATAGCTGTAAAAATCTACAATTTTATCTTCAGTAAAATCGCAGAAATTTTACATTGAATCTGACATCCATTTTTCAAAGGGAAATTTTTGTAGCGCGTGAGTTAGCTACATTTTGATTAATATCTTCGTAATTCAAAACATATTCAAAAAAATTTACAGATATTGTAAAGAGCGTAAAACTGATTAATAAAATCCAATTTTCGGAAAAAATTGGACTGAACAACCTATTATAATTCGCACGAATTATAATAGGTGGCGTTTCGCAGCCCCTACTGGACCTTCAACGTAGCATTTTAAGAACATAAAGCAATAATCAAAAAATAAAACAATATTCATGCGGTTCCAATGTAAACTAACATTTTTATTTTAAATTAATTTATTTGGGTCTTCTGCAAACCTTTCTCTAATGAGAAAAAAATGTTGACTTTTAAGCAATATGCATTTCTTATGTATCTTATACATGCCGAATTACAATCGAGCTCGGAATAATTAATATGTTTACCTTTTTATGTTTGTAAATTCGAAACTATTCAACTATACATTCTACAAATTCTGTTCTTGATTGTCTGAGCAGATTCCAAATATAATATCTTTAGGACTGCACATTTTACATTAATATGACTTTATTAATGTAAAATATAAATTTCTATCATGGATTCTCATTAGCAATATAGGGCAAGTGCCCCAATCGTCGGCACTTTAAGGATTTACGTATTTTAAATTTCCCGCCCTTCTTTGTGCAGTTTTTCTATTATAATGTATTAAGGCTCATTTGTTTCGAAATTTTGCTTACATCCCGATAGCATAAACACATTTTGAATTATTTTTTATGATAATTGAGCAAATTAACAATTAGGTAAAATGGTGCTTTTTTGCCAATAGTTTCCAATTGTCGGCATGCCATATTCCAATAGTCGGCATGTCGTATTGTAATTGAAGAAAAATTGTATAATTGACTGATTTTTTTTTATTATTTTCTTAAACATATGGTTGTTTAAATACTTTCCTTTCTTTATTGGGCCAAAAAGTAAAACTAATTGATTTATTTTATGAAAATATTACAATTATAAATTTTGCTGCAGACTTTATGAAACAGTTTTTCAATACCTGGCATGTCTTATACAGCTACTTTATAGGTTAAAAATGTTTGAGGATAAGACCATGCCTAATATTGTGTAAACCAACTCAATATTGATTTTTTATAAATGAATCGGCTTTTAGAATACTTATTTGAAATGTTTCCCAATATTGAGCTAAAAAGATCGAAAATGTGCTTATTTTTCACCCATATGCCGACTATAGGAAAATCGTAATTTTGTTTATTACTAAGTGCGGCATCCATAAAAATATACTAATTAAAAATATTTCTTAATAATTTTAAATTCTAAAGTGTTCCGGTGCATGTTCCTAACAATTGTGAAGAAAATCCGGGTGGAAAATATATAATTTTAATAAAGTTACGAGTCTTTTGAAATCGGCATACTCACTAATTTTTTTCTTAAGAAACATGCACTTTCACTAGTGGTGAAAGAACCACATTTAGAAAAAAAATGTATGCCCTATGTGTATTAACATGTATAGTTTTTTATAATAGAACCTCCTAATTTTTCATTTTTTTCATGGCCAACATTTAAGGAACATGCGTCATTTTTTGGTATTATCAAAGCCCAAGTTCAATTCCCAATCTGAATGTCTCAAGTTTGGCATTTCGTTTTATTTTGGCATCAATTTACCATACTATAGTACAATTTTTTCGAGTTAAAAGTTTAAAAAGAGAACGCCATTTTTTGTGTGTTCTCTAATTTGGTTCAACATTTTACCAGTTTTGTGGATTCAGGAACGTTGCAAAACTTGTAAAATTAGTAGATTCTTTTAGGTTCTGGAATGGAACTAATATCAAGAAAAAAATCCTTAAAGCAATTAGCTTGAGAACAATTTTGTTGTTTGTTTACAAAACAGCTGATTAAAAACAGCTTATTGTACAAGAAAATTCTTGTAAGAATTTGCAAATACTCAGTGACACAATTGTCAAATCTGCACTCTCAATTCACTCTCTTTTACTGGACTTTTGGGTAAACGAACAACATTTTGTAATAATTTGTATAAATTATTGAGTAAACGAACGAACCTGTTGTTTATGCTAGGTTGTTAATATCCCTCTCTATGCCATAAGTGTTAAGATATTCATAGTTTAACTGTCCTAACCTCTCATTGATCAGTTTCCCGAATTTTATTCTATTAGTTTTGGACTTGTTCCAGAAGTATATGTGTTTCTGAGGTGGCCGTAAGATTTTAATCCTAATATATTTGGAGCCAGAGGAGTACATTTAGACTTTCCAATGTTGGACCTCTTCTAAAGAACATATTCTAATACCTCCTCTCTAATTATGTAACCTTTCTTAACATAATTAGAGAGGAGGTATTAGAATATGTTCTGTAGAAGAGGTCCAACATTGGAAAGTCTAAATGTACTCCTCTGGCTCCAAATATATTAGGATTAAAATCTTACGGCTTGATACATATGTTAAGGATTTTAAGGTCATTATTATTCACGTATTTGCAACATAGTTATAAAGCAATCAGGCATCGCTTTTATTGTTGATGCACGGTTTGTTTGAGAACACAAAATGACATATCCAGAGAAAGTTAATGGCAGATTCGCATAAGCACAATTTTTGTAAACATATTAATTGGTTTGTTCCAGTACTTTTTTAATAGTAAAGCTAGTAAAAGGAAAACATTTCAAAATCGCTCTCAGAGTACAAAATAATTTGAAAAGTTCGGGAACGCAAATCTAGTATGTATTTCAAAATTAAATGACAATACTTCAAAATCAACATAACAGCCAATCAGAAGTAGGCATTCCTGTTTAAAATTTTTAGTCGGCCAAATTTCTCGAGTAAAAAGTTTACAAAGAGAAAGCCAATTTGTTTTGTGCTCTCTTAAATTTGATTCAATGTTTTGTCGGTTCAGGAACGGGTTTCGAGTAAAATTATGAAAAACTTGTAAAATTAGTCGATTTTTTTAGGTTCTGGCAAGGTGTATTTAATAAGGTGTATGCATCAGATACAACAACAAATATTTTACAAAAACAACATTGTTGTTATAGAAATTAAATTGTCATGCTGACAATAAGTTTTTGACAAAAATAAACAAAAACAATTATTAATTTATTTTTGCCAAGAACTATTATTTGAGGAATAATTAATGAACTTGTGTATTCTTGGGTTATTGGCGGTTTTAGGTCAGTGAAAAATAAAGTTTACGACCTGGTCGCGATTAATTCAAAGACTAAATCATGGAAATTGTGTTGACCGTATAAAATCTTTCCATAGTCGTATTTAACCTCCGCCGAGGATTGTGACAAGCACTAAGGGGCCGATTCCAATATAGGCTAACATAATCTCCTCGATTTTATGAATGGACAGATTTCCATACATAACATAAAATATGTGGACTAATCGGCGAACGGTGTTATAACTGATTTAACTTTCCCTCCGGCTCTGCGAATGTAGTTTTCTTGAATTTTTATTATTAAAAAATCATAAATTTAAAGACCATTTATGAAATCGAAATATAATATTGAAAATGTTTTTGACAATTTACTTTACAAACAATAAAGAAAAAAGTTTGAAACCATATGATTGTCACTTACACCTTATTAAATACACCTTGGGTTCTGGAATGAAACTATCTAGTAAAAGATGGCAATACTTCAAAATCAACATAACCATAGACTAATGAAAATATAGACGACGAAATACTCAAAAAATGCGCGGCCAAGTGACTCAAAACAAAAAACTCAAAAAATTTTAAAGACGTTTTTTTGGGAAAATAGCGTAGTTTTCTTTAATGTTTTTATCAGAGAATATAGTTTTTGCTTAAAACTAACTATGTTTAGTGGCATTCCAAATTAAAATGTTCAAATATTTAAGTAAATCAGCATTTAAAATTGAATAGCGCATTCTGCAGACTCAAATCAGAGAGGACTGGTGAGAGAATTTCGTCGTCTATATTTTCATTAGTCTATGACATAACAGCCAATCAGAAAGAAGTAGGCATTCCTGTTTACCATTTTTACTCGACCAAATTTCTCGAGTAAAAAGTTTACAAAGAGAACGCCATTTTGTTTTGTGCTCTCTTAAATTTGAGTCAATGTTTTACCAGTTTTGTGGGTTGGAGAACGGTTTTCGAGTAAAAAGTTGCAAGACATGTAAAATGAGTAGAATCTTTTAGGTTCTGGAACGGAACTAATATGTCAATTGAAAAGATATATTTTTTGTAATTGTTAGAGCAGTATTAAAATACATTTTTTTATTTAACTTTTATAAACATATCGAAGTTTGCCCGGATTTTTTCGGAGAATCTGATAAATTACAAAAATATTGCAAATAATTTTTTACAGCTGTTTTGTTAGTGATACATTATGTGTGTCTGGTTACATTTCCAGTAACATTTACTCAGTAATGGTGTTTTTACACGATATGTATTTTACATATGTGCTGTCACTTTTTTGCATATGGAAATCGAACTCGTCATGTGAAACATACGGAAATTTCAATGTGTCAAAACAATATGCAATTACATATGTATTTTTTCCGAATAGGACGCGCTCTATTTTCGCATGTGAAACATAGTAAATCAGCTGTTTGAATGAAACACATTGTTGGAAGAAAATATTTCAATTGCAAGACGAAGAAAAGGATGAAAAGGGAACAATTACAAATTATTATTTCGTTTGTAGCTGTTTAATAAAAAAAGATGATTTAAGAAAAAATAAAAGTGATTTTTTTGTTTATAGGTTATGTGATATGTGAAATACATATGCCGATTTGAACACAAAAATAAATGTTTTGTGTACGCCGCTAATTTTGACACACATAAGGAATTACATATGGATGAAATAAGTGACAGCACATATGTAAAATACATATCGTGTAAAAACACCATAAGTTCTAGATCAGAGAGCAAGCCGTTTTTACTCTTTTTTGCGATAATACTGAGAAAAGTAAACAGACAACATTTAGTAAGATTCAGCAAATAAACAGCTGATTCAAGAAAACATTTTTATTTGCGCCAAAGTAAACAAACAAAGGACGAACACATTTATTAATATTAAAAATAAAATAAACAACAAAAGAAAAATTGATTTGGTATGTTCCCCGGGAATTTTTAAGCTTCCTCCATCAATACATTTCCCTTTTTCTGGAACTTGCCTAAAAATATAAGGAATTAGTTTATAATTTAATGAAAATTTGCATTACTTACGAATTTTCTTCAAATTGAACTTTGCAAATTAAAAAATAAAATGTTTTGAATAATTTTAGTGTTTGATCATAAAACAGCTGATCCAAAAATGGCTGAGTTTGCAAAACTTACTGCATAAAATTCTTCCAGTAAACTCCAGTAAGTTTGTTGTTGTTTAACTGTCAAACTTGCTCTCTCACTTGACTCTCTTTTACTGGATTTTTGGGTAAACAGACAACATTTAGTAACATTTGGTAACAATTGTTACCAAATATCGAGTAAACAGACAGAGCCATTGCATCACATTCATTTTGTATTGTAAATGTTTGCAAAGTTCATAGTTGCAATGTTAGGTAACTTTGCATGTATACGAAGTGTAAATACCGTAGTATTATTTTATACAAACATATCATTGATACATTTTGTAAGTCATCCTATTAGAACCCTAGCTTCACTACCAATTAGTACTTCGTTACTAGTTTGCTTTCCTTATCAGTCGCTGCTGCTCCGTAATGACCGGAAGCTTGTTTCTTCGCCGCCCTCTGTCAATGGTCCAATGAGAGAGAAAAAAGCTCTCATGACCAACAGTGTAAAGCCCCACTTGGAAAACATTGCCGCAGGTAGGAACCAAAATACGAAAGTGTACCTTATATTTTATTTTAAATGATTATAATAATTAATTGGTCTGTTCCAGTACTTTTTTAATACTAAAGCTATTAAAACTCCCAATTTAGATTAGGCGAGTTTACTTGCGGCAAATCTTTGTTTGTTGGAGAGAGGGGCAAGGGGAATGGAAATGGAAAAAAATTGCTCGTACCGACAATTGTCTGGCAATTCGTTTTGTGTATTTCGTATTTTTTGACATTTTATATTTATTTAAATGTGAAAAAACTATTTGCAAGCAATAAAAAAAAATGTTTTTTAAACCGAATTGCCTTGTATAGACGCATGAAGCAAGTTCAAAAGAGAACGATAAGAATTGCCGCAAGTAAACTCGCCTAATCTAAATCAAGACAAAGGGAAACATATCAAAATTGCTCTCAGAGTACGAAATAACTTAAAAAGTTCGGGAACGAAAATCTAGTAAATATGCCAAAATTAGAAGGCAAAACTTCAAAATCAACATAACAGCCAATCAGAAGTTGGCATTCCTTTTTACTATTTTTATAGTACGTTTACATTTAACCGGATTTCGTTAACCCAGTGGGTTTCAATTGTCAATTCTTTTGCATATATGTCAAAAAAATCTTCATAAAGTAGGTTAACCCGGTAAAAGGTTCTAATGTACATGTCGTTTTACTCGTTCAAATTTCTCGAGTAAAAAGTTTACAAAGAGAACGCCATTTTGTTTTGTGTTCAATGTTTTACAAGTTTTGTGGGTTCAGGAACGGGTTTCGAGTAAAAAGTTGCAAAACTTGTAAAAATCGTGAAAATCAGCGACATTTTCTCAAAAAATATTATGAAGCATGTTAACATTTCCACAAATTTTGCATGGAGCTATTATGATCAGTGTTCGCAAATAAACGGAACACTATCGTAGTGCACCGTACCAGGAACACAAACACTAAAAAAAAATTAGCGTTAGTGTTCCTGTACACAAACGTTAAAAAATATTTTAGTGTTACTGTTCCGGAGCACAACGAAATTCATAGTGCTAAACGTACTATAACTCTAATTTCTCTCAATTTACCAATGAGAGAGATAAAAGTACTACTTACAAATTCTTGGATTATCAAGCATACCGAATAACAATTTTTATGTTAAATCAACTCACTCCATACAATTGTTTGGAGAAAACATCCAGTACAAAATTTGTATATGGTTTGAGAACACTTCATCAGCTGATTTTCAGTTTTGTACAAATCCAATTCGTAAACACAACGGACATTTCGATCTGCTTTCAGTTTTGTTGACAGTTTTCTTCATTCGTATAAATTGGAACGCTTTTGTTTCAGTTCGGTTGAATGAAAATTAATGGCGTCACTGCCAGCCGCTAAATTGAATTACGATAAAAAGGTAAAAGTCAAACGAAAACAAATATTTATAAAAACAAATTCATTGATAAAATTGTGTATTATGGTCAACCTGCATAAATAGTTTTTCTGTGCCAATCAAAAATAACAATATATTTATATATTTGATCATCGCTTTAACAAACATATATTTGTTTTTACAAATTCCTTCGTTGAAAAAGTGGCGTTGTTTGTGACGCACGCACATTAAAACACAAACACAATAAGAAGGATGAACGTTCAAAGCAATTGGGGAGAGAGTATCAACGAATATGAAGTCCTGCATTTATTGGGCAAAGGAGGATTTGCGAGTGTTTACAAAGCAAGATGCCTCCGGAGCAACCAGTATGTCGCCATCAAAATGATTGACAAGAAACTAATTCATGGTGCTGCCATGGCTGATCGAGTGCGCCAAGAGGTGGAAATACACTCACGTCTCAAACATCCGTCGGTGTTGGAACTGTACACGTTTTTTCAAGACGAGTGTTATGTGTATTTGGTGCTGGAATTGGCCCATAATGGAGAGCTACAACGTTACATGAAGTCGATAATGTGCCGGCCCATGACTGAGCCGGAGGCAGCAGCTATCTTAAAGCAGGTTGTGGCTGGTCTTCTTTACTTGCACTCCCACAATATAATGCATCGTGATATATCGTTGTCAAATCTGTTGCTTTCAAAAGATATGCACATAAAAATAGCCGACTTCGGATTGGCCACACAATTGAAGCAGCCCAACGAGCGACATGTAACCATGTGTGGTACACCGAATTTCATTTCACCAGAAGTAGTGTCACGATCCTCACACGGTCTACCAGCGGATGTTTGGGGTCTTGGATGTATGTTCTATACGTTGCTGGTGGGACAGCCGCCATTTGATACCGATGCAGTGCAGGCCACTTTAAATAGAGTTGTTATGTCCGACTATCATATTCCGTCGCATATATCATTCGATGCAAAAGATTTAATTCAACAGCTCCTCAGGAAGAAGCCGGACGAAAGAATAACACTTCAACAAGTTCTAAAACACCCATTTATGTTGCGTTTTAGTAAAGAGCTCGCTGTCACAAGCACCGAGAAAAGATTAGACGTGGATAGCACCCGTAGTCAGTTCAGTTGCGACAGTGGTATAATAACATTTTCATCAAGCAATGCATCAAATTCGTGTCCGTCGTTTCCGAAGTCTAATGTGTCGGAAAAACATCAATTTGGAAGCCACCACTATAACTCAAAGCCATTAACGGCAGTGGATTTTCAGAATCAACTAGGAGCACACAGGAATGCAAACGGAAACGTGGATAATATGGGACTTGCTCCTTGTGGTGACGAGAATTGGGATTGGGCCCGGCCAAGACCAGTAACGACCAACATACCCAACATGCAAGTGTCGTACGGAATATCAAGTAATTATTCAAGTCAACCTTCGTTCACACCTAAAAACAGCGATCCCGAAAGTCCTCTTACAGTGCCACCACTAAATACAACACGGCTACAGCCCACGCGGTACAAGACCAAAAACGCAATAATGAGTATTTTGAAACGAGGAGAGGTCGTAATAGAATTCATCAAGTACAGGGCCAAGTACAACGCAGATCGCATAACTGACATATGTTGGATATCGGGAGATGGCCAAAGTATAATGGTTTATCAACCCGATTCGGGTCGTGGACTACCGGTCAGTGACCATGCCCCAGAACCACCGCCAACTTCCTCCAATTGCATTTTTTCATACGACAACTTACCTGCCAAACATCACAAAAAATATGCCTATGCTGCTCGTTTTGTTAATCTGGTAAAAAGCAAGACACCGAAGATAACATACTACAGCAGTCGTGCCAAGTTTGCGTTGATGGAAAGCTTAGAAGACTTTGAAACGGTATTTTATGATGGTTCCAAAGTGACAAAATCTCCTGGCGAAGGCATAAAGGTGTATGACAAACATGGTCGACAACTTACGCATGCAGAGGATACGCAGTCACTAATTGATCACCAACAGGCTTGCCTCAGCCATTGTAAAGCAATAAGCAAAGCGTTGGAGTTGGCAGAGTTACCAGGAGGCCATAGTTGCTTCCCCGTCGTTATTGGTCGGAGACCCACAACTGATTTGCAAGCACAACATGTTACTACAAACAAACGAGACACCAATAACATTCTGTTTTCATCGACACCAAAATCGAATCAGGTTTCCTCCATTAACTTCTCTGTGAGTACGAATCATAATATGGATTTCGAGGGCTCAAGTAAAGAACAACAACAACAGTTCATTGCCTCTCAACCAAATTTGCCCATCAAACGTGTCAATATTCCTGGAATAGGCATAGCAACGGAACTTTCGCATGGCGTTGTCCAAATCCAATTTCAAGATCAGTCGATTATTTCGGTGATACCATCGTCTCAAGGTGGTGGCATTACATATACCCACAGTAGTGGCGTTTCCACTCACTTTGGTCCCCATGACGATCTGCCTTTACAGGTTAGAGAAAAGATGTCACACTTACCCACAATTGATCGAATGTTAAAGCAGTGCAACGACACTTCAAGCAAAAACCACCATCGACCGCACCACCCACTCCATAATGGCATTATAACATCGACACCATCAACCAACTCAAAACAGCACATGAAGTTTTTTAGATGAGTGAAACTTTTTCTGTGTGTACATATTCAATTTGTGCTTAAAGCATTTTAGCGTCTATGCATATATTTCATAATTTTAAGACTGACAGCGAAGTTGCCCGAAATGATAATATTTATACAAGAAGCGGTCAAGAATTACATTTAGTGATCTACATATTGGATTGTCGCAGCAATCCTAATATTACAAAATAAAAAGATTATATTTTTGTATTTAAAATTTAATAAATATAATTACTTTTAATAAATGATGTATTTATAACTATAATTTTTTGCATTTGTTATTTTCATGGGGGTTTCTAAATTAAATATGACCGATATTTCCAAATGGATTATCACACCCATATTTAATTCTTTCAGTATTCTTCGTAAAAAACACTCGCAAAATTTACAACTTTTGTAATCCAATTAGTTCTTCAGTATCAAGGAAAATCATTAATAATACTAACTTCTAAAATAGCTTAACAGTTGTGGGAGACATATCTGAAAACGACATACAAACGCTCTTTCAAGATATATTTTGTTATTACGTGGATTTTCGGAAAAATAAAAATAACTCAGGAAATTATATTAAATTAATTTTTGATTAATCTTATTGTAAGTTATCAAGATTCGAAATAATATTGAATCTTGATAACTTACAATAAAAGTAGCTTTAAACATTAAATTGTTTTCTAATTCATCAACAAAATCTTAAAGGAGGCTAAATTTACTTACTATATGTTTTTAAATAGATTATGCCCGATAAGGAAAGAAAATGCAAATTTGTTCGCACGTGGATTTAAATATCTCATTAGCAGCATTATTTCCTAATACTTAGCTGTTTTCTTATAAATATTGAAATTTCTGTTTATAGATTAAAAATGCAACGCTTAGAGGGTTATTTGAAAGATAATGAAATGAATCTAACAGCTTGGCGTCAATGTACCATCCTGGCCAACGAATTCGAAGAAATTGCAGGTGATATTTTGGAATATGTTTACAATGTACCTAACCACATTGCGGACAATCAAATGAAAACGTATTCACAGTCTGTGATGACAAATTCGAGTGTGGGAAGAAATAAACTTGTTTTTCCAAATTTGGATGAAATCGATGTCACTCCAGATAGCGATACCGAAATTATGTTCGAGCCCATTGGGGATAATCAAGACATTATACAGAACAACAACGTTCGTGCAGAGGGACCGCGTAATACAATCGATAATTTTCTGAAAGTTAAAACCAATCGAGATCCCAACAAATTCTATACAGCACGGGAAGTACTTGCACTACAAAACATGAAAGTAATTTTTTAAATGTGTATCTATTATGTAAATTAATTTTAATTTTTGTCCGCAGTCTTCGGATAATTGTGAGAACACATGTGGAAAACCCGAAGAAAATATTCAAACGGCAGATTTTTCTTTTTCCGCAACAAAGAAAAAACTTGGATCACTTGGTCGCATATCCAATACAAATAAAAAGAGCTTTATACCACCAGTCCGCACAAAGAGGTAAAATATTCCTTGAAATATCTCTGACAGATAACTAACTCTCATTATTATCATATTCGTAATTTAAATTAACAGTTAAGGGGACCCCACATTCTCTATTTAAAATTTCAACAATTTTCATCCCACTTGTATCTTTGCATATAAGTAACTGAAGACTTAGAGGGGAAGAAAATTGATTGAGAAAAACCAAACGAGATTCGAAGATGCATGTCTGGCTCAGGTATGAGCTAACTTTGCACTTAAATAAACAAAATAACGGACCCATGTAATTTGTGTTTTGGACTATTTTCGACCTCAAACCAAGTTTGAACATAAGAATGATATAGTTCGATTACATTTGTCCTAGTTTGGAACGGATTCGATTAATAGTTTTTGAGTTATCGTGGCCGCCATTCGTAAACCCACTGTTTCGAAAAAAAAAACTCATTTAAAGTTGGAGAAGCACCCTTGCCGTCGCTTAATACTGACAATAAATCGGCTATATTTTCAAATTAAAAAAATCCATTTTTTAAACCGTGAATAGTGGGTGGTCCCTTTAATAATAGCTGTAAATTTAGGTATATTGATATTTTGTATCAAATGTATTTGCAGTACATCCGCGAACAATTTTCCTGAATCAAATTCTGATGAAAATATAAATGGCGATATAGATTTATCTCATACAGCCTTAAAGAATATTGATCCCAAAATGGTGGAAATCATAAATAACGAAATCATGCACAAATTTAAGCCTGTTGGTACGTGTTGTGTGTTGATTTATACATCCTTCTTATACATTCAATGAGTTTTCTTTTATAGATTGGATTGAAATTGCTGGTTTAGAATATGCTAAATCGATCATCAAGGAAGCTGTAGTTTATCCTCTTCTACGACCAGATATATTCACTGGCTTGCGTAGACCACCAAGGGGCATTTTACTATTTGGGCCTCCGGGAACGGGGAAAACATTAATTGGCAAGTGTATAGCATCACAATCCAAATCAACATTCTTTAGCATCAGTTCGGCAACATTAACCTCTAAGTGGATGGGTGAAGGCGAAAAAATGGTGCGAACACTTTTCGCGGTTGCAGTTGCTAGACAACCATCAGTAAGTATTAAGAATATTAATTTACGTTGTATTTTTAATTTTATTTCAATATCTTTTTATTTAGTTTTCAATTGAGATCAAATATAAATTTAATGTCCTATTTATAGAATTCACTTTACATCACAGTTACTCTAAAATAAAATCTTATAAAAATATATTAGATTTTTTTATCATTTTGAATTGGTATTAGAGTAACATCGGGTAATGTGGACCACCCCCATATATAAGAAAGTGCTTGAAATATGTCAATGCGGCCTTGATAAATATTTTCCTTATTAGTGAAAACAAACATCAAAATTGGTTTTTAATAAATAATTGCAATGTTGAAAATGTAGTAGTAGAAAATGTAGCTCTGATTGTAAAAGTGTGATTTGAACATTTTTTGGCACAATAGTCGAACGTTTTTGCAAAATAGTCGAACACTTTGTTTTTCTCGAATATAAAGAAGTTATGTGGTTTTCTTGTTTTCTTTAACAAAAATAAACGTTTAGCTGTAATTACAATAGGCGATTTTTAATTTTTATTAATTTTTGAAGCCGATAATTATTTTTAAATAAAAATATTCAATGTCGGGTAATGTGGACCACTATAAAAAAGTGGGACCTTTTCATGAGGACGAGTTCGAGCTATTCTATCCCTGAAAACTCGATATGCGAAATTACAGGTGCTTCGGTTGGATAATGAAGCAAGGACCTTCAAAATACCGCAAATGGGGTGGTACCCTTTAATGGGGGATATTCCAAAATATGAATCCATATATTTTTGCATTCATTGTTACACAAGAGTGTAATAAATTTAAATCTATCACAACCAAACCACAACCTACCTTTAACTTACTGATACTCATTACCCGCACATACTGGTCCACATTACACGCCAAGTTATTTTTATTTGCACACATTAATGTAACTATCATAAATATCGCGCAAATAAATTTAAATTGAGTATTTCCCCGGAAAAAAGAGCCCAATAGCAGAAGATTCAATGAAATTATTCCCAGAAATTATTCCTCAAACACAAAAATCTTGTTTTTTAAAGTGCTTCCATATGATGGTACTGACCGATTAAAAAAAAACTACTACATATTGTTTTTAATTTATTTAAATTTCTCTGAAGCGTCAATTTAATTAATTTTATTATAAATTAATAAAACATTCTTTTTACAATACAGGTTATTTTCATAGACGAAATTGACTCTCTACTCTCAAAGCGTTCTGACAATGAGAATGAAGGTACTCGACGCCTCAAGGTATGTATGTATGTATCAATTAATCATATCCCTTTGTAATTTTTTATATGTATTTTAGTTTTGAGTCATGTCGATTCTTTCCAATCGCAAAAAAAAACAAGTTTTGAATTAACATTAAAATAAGAGCACCATTTATAGGAGGTGATGCAAATGTGGTATACCCATTTGTTTTTAGATTGCCAATTTTTTATTTTTTATCCGATTAAATTGAAATTTTACACATAACATGCTACATGTGTTGTCTTTCCATGTATCAATTTGAAAATAATATTATTCTAACAATTTAAGAGATATTTGAGAAAATATTTGAAATCCCATAAAAAGTGATTTAAAAAAAGTGCAGGTAATGTGGTATACCACATGATTTTAATGTGGTATAGTATAATTTTCACTTCCAATTGATATCTTATATAATTTATTGTTTTTAATGTATGCGAATTAGATCGAGATTTATGTATGTTAAGATTTTTAACGGATACGTTGAGTGCAACTTTAATTTTTATTATATAATAAAGTCTACACATGGCAATATTTAATTTTTGTATGGAAAAGTTGTTAAAACTCATAGCCTTTGTTTTTCACACTTGTGATTCATGGTAGACTCTCGTAGAGTACGAAAGTTTCACATAGCAATGAGATTTTGTCTAGTGCTGGCCTTTTTCATGCAGAATCAAGATATACCACATTACCTACACTTGTGTTTACTGAAGAAATGTCTAGTTTTTTTCCTAAATTGGTGATTATGTGGTGCAATCGCGCATATTATTTGATTTTTAGTTCATACTAATTATTTTAATGCTTTAGTAATAACGATTAAATTACATCCGTAAAACAAAAAATTATTTTTAAACTTCAACCGAAAAAAAGTAAATTTTATGAAAAAATTTATTTTTGGTACTGATTCTCAACGTGATTTAAATAAATTAAACAGGTCATTGCTATCTTATTTTTTTGAGAACAGCAAACTATAGAACATGTTTCAGTTATTGTAAAATTTTCAGTTTACAAAAAAAGTGACTATACCACATTACCAACCTATACCACATTTGCATCACTTCCTCTAAATAACCGCTGGATAGTTTTATGCAAACATGTTTCAAAAACAGCACATTTATTCGTTCCCTTTAATATGCTTTTCAGACTGAATTTCTAGTGAGACTGGATGGAGCGGCTACATCAGATGATGATCGCGTTTTAATAGTTGGCGCTACGAACAGGCCCCAAGAACTAGATGACGCTGTACGCCGGCGGTTTATTAAACGTCTCTATGTTCCCCTACCGGAATTGAATGCTCGCATTGATATACTCAAAAATTTGCTGAAAACTGTCGACAACGTCCTGACCGTACAAGACTTGGAAGAAATTGGTCGTTTATCAAATGGATACTCTGGAGCCGATATGGAAAGCTTATGCCGTGAAGCATCTATGGAACCATTACGTTCTGTACCCCAGGATTTCATCCTATCATTTGACAAGAATAATGTAAGTGTAACAAGTTTATTTCTTAATGCTATTTTAAAAATGTTTGTACATTTCTAATTGCAGTTGCGAGCAGTTAATAAAAATGATTTTCTTATAGCATTCAACAAAATTCGACCTAGCGTTTCGCCCGATGATTTAGACCAATACGTGGAATGGAACAAAACGTACGGTTCAAGTTACTGACAAAACTCAAATAATAATCATATGTTTGAGTAATTTACATTAAAAAAGAAATTAATCTAAGGAGCTTTCTTATGTTTACCAATTAATTAAAGACTTTTAATTCAAATAATACGTTTACAAGATATGATTTTCTTAAAAGTTATCTCTTCTTCCAGAGATGGAAAAGGCCGATTGTATATTTACAAAAAAAAATCTTTTTTACTAATTTATATTCACATATGGGCATCTCTTCTAATTCGCATCCATTGATTTCCCTTTTGTTTCCTCCAAGAATAGAGAAATATAAAATAAACCAAAAGCACATACGGTGGCACAAAACCACATTGTGGCTGATAAACCAAAGTAGTGCATCGAAAGTGGAAATATGCGCAGAACTATAAATGCAAACAAGCTTAGAAGGGCCAGACAAAATGAGGATGCAATTGATCGGATCTGAAGAGAAACAAGAAAATTGTAATTATGAAAAATACATTTCATGCTCTTTCTAAGCTTACCTTTGTTGGTAATATTTCGACCAGAACAACTACTGTTACAGATAGGATTCCGACATTAGCTATAAATATAATAAAACCCATTAATAATAATGGCAACCAATGACTGTATACAGAGAGATCGACGTCAGTTTCCTCAGCAAAGAAAGCATAAATTCCAAATGCTGCCAGGCCAATTCCCATACCAGAAGTTGATACAATCATTAACACCTTGCGTCCATATCGGTCGACTAGAATCGTTGCCGTATATGTCCCAATAACTTGTACCACACCGACAATTATGGTATTGATATCGGGGTGTAGCTCACTTTTAATTGCGGCAAATATACTGGACATGTAATTCACCAGGGCAAAGGAACCACAAAACATATTCAGCAGCATTAAAACAACACCCGAACAAATGGCGAAAAGTGACCTCTTGTTAACTGCATAATAGAGCAATAAAAATAAAATGCTATACAAAATGCAAATTAACACATCGGTATACATACGAAAGTCACTGCAGCTTACATTTGCACTCTGATTCTGCTGATGTGTAATTAACAATTTTAAGTCCTCAAACTGTCTTTGTGTTTCAGCTTTAATGGCTGTTTCTTTATGGCATGCGATATTTTTGTAGAAGACAAACGATTTGAAAGCCTCCGTATGCATACCTTTTCGTAGTAGATATTGAGGAGTATCGGGAAAATATGTGGCAGCTAGTAAGTACAGACATGGTAGCGGCAAAACCAACAGCGGAATAATGTGATAGTCTACGTATGAAGACACTATGAAACCAACGAGTATTCCCAAATTCAAGGAAAGTGAGAATATAGATGTAAGTCTTCCTCGGATGCTATTTTAAAAAGTATTCAAAGATTATTATTAAAAAACATAAGGTGTACTTTTTTGTATTAATGTCTAAAGTGTATAGCAAAACGAAAAACACATGTGCCATTAAATATGTTTGTTTTAAATTCAAAGGAAATTATTTATTTTTTATTATTAACTGCATATCTGTAAAATTATTTGCATTATCGGTTTATGAAAATGCAATACATCGAACATAACTATGATTTATCCCTCAATAAGTCTAAAAAGGAACATTTCAAGCATTTTAAATGATATTACGAAATATTTTGCAAAATCTTAATGGGCGTTGTCTCGTTACTTTTCTCAGTATTATCCAATTTTCGCAAGGAAAAAACATTATTCTTTGAAAAAAGGAAATGCTTTTATTTTGATATACTAATGCATCGGTGTCCAGGCGACAATCCCAATTAACAAATATGTTATATGATTTTTTACTTACGATGGATCTGCAATTTCACCAATAAATATGGGTATGACTATAAATATTCCTCCTCCAGTTAAACCACCACATATTCGTGCCGCATATAAATATTCAACAGATTGAGCAAAGTAAAACAGAATCCACAGGCACTGAATATTTGGTTGATTTAAAATCTTACACATTTTGGAACTTTTCAGTTTTTCGTACATACCATGTGTGGAAATGCTAATCCATATATTGCTGCCTTACGTCCCCAACGATCGAATATTAAAAGAAAACTAATATTTCCTATCACTCCGCCTACGCTTATTAATGCTCCGATCCACGATGACTCGTCGACGTTGACAGTGAAATCAATTGGGGTATCCGTAGACGATTGTAATTTGGGCAGCATGGGTGATAACCAGCCCAGTCCTATTCCGTGAGCCAATGATATCATAGTTACTATTGAATAATTATAAGAGCTCAGTATAAATTTCCAATTTCACTTTCAATCCAATATTAACTCTACAGACCGCTCAATGACGCCAACAACTGACGTTTATATTCTACTTTAAAAAAGTCACTGGTGATGATCATTTTCGTTAGACGTTTCCCCCGCAGTTGCCCACAAATTTATTACAATTGATTTTTATCGTTTATATTCAAACAGGCAACATCTAATATGAATAAATTGGAACCAAAAATACGCTTTCCGTTGACATCGTTAAGAGGTGCGAAGTCGCTAAGGCGTCGAATCAACTGTTCACAGAAGTGGCTGACGGATTTCTATGTGAAATTAAGAAAGAGCTTTATTTTGTTATCACACCAAAATCTTTATTAGCCAGTCTTATCTGCAGATCTTCGTCAGATTTATAGGCGACGATTTTATAAGTGATACATACATACCGCAAAGTACGTACGTACAGAGGCAGTATTTACACACGAAACCGTATAGCGTGCAGATTAGCTGAATTTATACATCTTTTATAAATGTCCACAAGGTGGTTACTGTCAGCATGAAGTGCTGACAATTAAATAAAATAGCAGTAAATAGCAAAACTAAGAAAATACCGATTCGGATCAGTTTCTCAATCTGACTCACGGACACTGTTGATAATATCTCTATTATGGCTTTAGATTATGTGAAATGAGCAATAACATGAGATTTCTCATTTTATTTTTCGATAAGGTATATATCATGTCGGCGGAAATATGAGATCAATTTGTATGTTTCCAGATGCAATGAATAAATATCTAAGGTACTTTAAATATAAATCTGCAATCGAAAGACTGATGCGACAGCTTGTACTGAGCTTATTGAGCTGCGGTTTCCAAAAACGTCAAAAGTTCTGCACTTCGGAGAACATCTGCGTCTTACCGGTATGACTCCAACATTAGTCTGAATGAGAATTAGAAGTAATAAATTAATAAAAAGTGAAATAGATAAACAAATAAAATTAAACACTTCTAATCAAATGAATAGTTGTCGCCACTAAATGAGCGCAAATTATAACCTCCTGGCTGTAGTCACTAGAGTGTAGTGTTTATTTTTTTCTCGATGTTTTTTTTCTTCAATCTTTTTTTTCTCAATGTTTTCAATCGTTCAAAAATTTTCATTTTTTCATTATTTTTATTGAAGGCTTGTCTTGCAATAAAAACTTTTAAGTGCAGTCCGTGAAAGATGCACGATGTGAGGAACCTATATCTGTACTCAAATTTAAAAAAGTAAAGGTTCCCCAGTTGTTACATCTATTATCAAAAGTTGTATCTGGAGCAAAAATCCTATTTGGAAATTATTAAGCCAAGCTATTGTGTTTTATTGAAATTCAAAACAAAACAACATAGTTTAACAAAATATGTAGACATCAGCTGTCCTTACTGGACAACCTATTATATAGACCTTGACCTGAATATCATAGGTACCACCTAATAAAACTTTTCTTATTCCTGTCAATTTGAAAAATTTCAAGCAATTTTAGACTTATTTTCGTTTTTATTAAATTTTTGTCGAGAATCTGTTAATTGATTTATATTTATATATAAAAGGCTTTATTTAATCATTGGAACTAGAAACATAAAATGACAACTGTTAAATTTCGCCAACTAATTGACATGGCAATTGGGTCACCGGAACCGGGACATGTGAATTTCTATGCTCTACATTGTCTTCTTAATTGCATAGCCGAGAAATTGAATATCCTCGATGATCCCATTGAATATTCCAAGTACGAGACCTTAATTTTGTGTTCTACGTCGACCAAGGCATCCAATCGTAAGCATGTCTATACTTTGGAGGTCACATTTTTAAAAATTATATTTCATTTATGTACTAATTTCAGAAGATCTTAAGAAATTATACAATTGTAGTTTTCGAGCCGAAGGAGGATCTGACCCAACAGATCTGAATGAAAATGATTTGGATAATAATGGATCGGTAACAGATGTAGATAAAGCATCTATAGATGTAGATAAAGCATCTATAACAAAGCTTAGACAGGATGACGATCAAGGTAATCAAAATGTTGACGAGATTGGTGTTCAGGGGGAAACTACTCCACTAGAAGAAATTGTGGAAGATCCATGTGACGACGAGACACCAAAAATGGATAATACTCCTCGAGCGTCTATAACATCTAACAGAACTGAAGAAGAGCGCCACGAAAAAGAACAAGTTAAACCCGACATTCCACATTATGAAACTTCAAAGATAGAAGAGTTTGAAAACAGGCTGGCTGAGTTTGAGAATCTATTAGATACCGTGGCAATAATGAGAGATCAATTGATGTTGGCCACTGAACAACAACTACTTCTAACATTTCTAACCCTCAGTAAAAAACCCGATATGCAGAAAGTACATCAACTTCTAGACTTAACGCAGACACTTCGTATAGCAAAAAAGGAAAATATCAATATTAAGAGTTCGCAACGTTTTGATATACCCGATACGCAATCGTTAGAGTGGCATTTATCAGATTTACAACTGGGAGACGCTATAACGGAGCAGGATATATTGGATGCACAGACGTCTTGTACAAGGGCCTACGAACCCAATGTTACCACAGACCACCCCAGTCAATATGAACTGGAAGGTTGTTTGTGCTACTCACCAGGAAAAATCCTTGATCAATTATTGCAATTGAAGGGCGATTTCTGCACAATCAACAATAAAGTGAACGAAGTCACTGCAAGAATAGTGAATCAAGAACGCCAACAAACCATGGTTCTTATTCAAGAGCTGCAGGAGCAAATGCGAGAGGCTAAATTAGACATTAGCAATTTGAAGGATCAACTCGAACGTTCGGACATTCGTCTAACAAATAACACCCTCAACATTGAAAATGTTAAAAGAAATATTGACTCGATCATTGCCGAAAAAGTGAATAAAACTGAATTGGATATTATGCTTGCCGATAAAGTTGACTATAATCAATTGCAGAGAAAAGTATCACTAGATCAGCTGCTCGAAGTGCAGTGTCGCATTGACAAGCGTTTCTGCGAAGCATTCAAACAGATCAAGGACAATGACAAAAAACTTAATGAGACTGCAGAAACATTGCGACAAACTTTAGGATTTGCATCCATGGAAGGAATATTGCAAACTTTCAAGCAGACAATCGAATCACAAATTTGGTCACTTCGTGATGCCCTGCAAAAGTACGTGGATTCAACGAACGATGAATATGCTGCAGCTGGAGCACGTGTCAAAGTTCTTCAGGACTTGGCATGTCTGTCGTGCGATAATACATGCGTTATGCGAACTATGGAAAAGGCAAATGTAGCTAAACTGCCAAATGCGCATGCCACTCAAAGTCTTAGTCCCGTTATTACATATGAATTGGGCGCCATACGCAAAAATGGACTTCCACAGGCCCGACACGCTGGCGGTCCCCACACGACGAGTACAGCCCAAGAACGGGTCGAAAAAGTTTTGTTAAGTGGAAAATAGTAAAAATCTTAAAATACTGCATACACATATTGTTTGTTTGATGCCTTGAAATAAAACACTAAAAATCGTCCATACTGTAAATTTGAAATGAAGCGGTTTTCTTTATATATAAAGAAAAAACAATAATTATTTTCAATAATGAGTATAAACTTAAAAAAATTAGGATACCTGTTTCTAATTTGTTATTATGTTGGTCTTACAGTAAAATCTTTTGGAAATCGGTTTTATAAATAATATACGTAAGCAATATTAACTATAGCTCTGTCTGTTTACTCGATATTTGGTAACAATTGTTACCAAATGTTACTAATGTGTCGATTATGGAAAGCAACCAAACTCCAGTTGCGAGTTCAACTGGCAACGCAATTGAAATAAAACATAACATTAGCTCTGTCTGTAACCTCGATATTTGGTAACAATTGTTACCAAATGTTACTAAATGTTGTCTGTTTACACAAAAATCCAGTAAAAGAGAGTCAAGTGAGAGAGCAAGTTTGAGAGTTGAACAACAACAAAGTTGCTAGAGTTTACTGAAAGAATTTTATTCAGTAAGATTTTGCAACTCAGCCATTTTCTGATCAGCTGTTTTCTTTCCAGATAGAGGGCAATGCATTGATGCAGGGAGCTTAAATGTTCCCGGGGAACATACCAGATCAATTTTTCTTTTAATATTCATTTTATTTTTAATATTAAATACAATACAAATAATTGTGTTCGTCCTTTGTTTGTTGTTTATTTTGGCGCAAACCAAATGTTTTCTTAAATCAGCTGTTTATTTGCTAAATCTTACTAAATGTTGTCTGTTTACTTTTTTCAGTATTATCGCAAAAGAGAGCAAAAAAGGCTTACTCTCTGAACTAGAACTTACTGAATAAATGTTACTGGAAAAGTAACCCGACACACCTTTTATGAATATCAACTTTTCTCAGTTGCTGTCGATAATACTGTTTTGACATTTCTACAACTAGAAATATTGTAAACAAACAAAAAAATGAATAAAATATTTCAGAAAAACTAATAATATGTGATGATAAGCTCAGTGGAACTATTTTTTGATGATGCAAATTATGTTCAAGGTGTTTCATTTATTAGAAGGCATTTAAGAGATAAATCTATTAGAACTACCATCAGTTCTGTGAGTAGATGCTGACGTTTAGAGAAATGTTCAATCAACTGCTCATATTAGCTTGAAGGCGTATTTTCGACTACCAAAAGATGTCGTTGTGTACATAGATGAAGCCTTAAACCATAGACTAATGAAAATATAGACGACGAAACGCTCTCACCAATCCTCTCTGAATTGAGTCTGCTGAATGCGCTACTCAATTTTAAATCGTGATTTATTTAAATGTTTGAACCTTTTAATTTGGAATGCCACTAAATATAGTTAGTTTTAAGCAAAAACTATATCCTAAAATAAAAACATTAAAGAAAAATAGGCCATTTTCCCCAAAAAACGTCTTTAAAAATTTTTGAGTTTTTTATTTTGAGTCACCTGAATGCGCATTTTTTGAGTAGTTCGTCGTCTATATCTTCATTAGTCTTTGCTTAAACCCTGATTTTCGAAAAGCCTGGCGGTCAAGAGCAATTCCTTCTCTCTTAAAAATGTGTGCAGCTCTGATGTTTTTTGTGGACGGAAGTTTTCAAAAGTCCCATAGCAATGACATCAACCTTGGCATGGCTCAACCGACAATGTCGGTGATTTTCGCTTAAGTAATCCCGCTAATACAGGAAAAACTGTGTAAAAATTTGATTGTATCCAAATTAACGGAGGAGGAAAAAGAGAAGAATACAATTTTTTTATTCGAAAACTAAGTTCCAGGGTGTTGTCGGATGTATTGATGATACACACGTACATATCATGGACCCAAAAGAAGATGTTCGTCACTTTCTGCCATTCATTTGGAATGCGTGTTGGTGGGCCATAGCAGTTAAGGTCTTCTGAAATGGCCTTCCAAACATCATCGATAGTGGCTTTGGATTGACCGCACGCCGCGTGCTACATTTGGGTGAGCTTCCATCAAATTGTTCTTTTGTAGTAATATTAACCATTATGGGAAGCCTACAAAGTTCAGTTATTATAAACAGCAACCAGAAATAAATGGTTGCCGAAAATTTCTATTTGAAGCAACTGAAGTTGACAACAGTTGCCATCCATAATGCAAATTTGGCAACTGGCAACGCAACTAAACTATGGTTGCCATCCGTAATCGACCCGTAAATGTTGTCTGTTTACACAAAAATCCAGTAAAAGAGAGTCAAGTGAGAGAGCAAGTTTAACAGTTCAACAACAACAAACTTACTGGAGTTTATTGAAAGAATTTTATTCAGTAAGATTTTGCAAACTCAGCATTTTTGGATCAGCTGTTTTATGACCAAACACAAAAATTATTTAAAACATTTTTTAATTTGCAAATTTCAATTTGAAGTTATGTTGTATAAAAAAGTAATGCAAATTACATTAGAAACTAATTCCTTATATATTTTTAGACAAGTTCCAGATAGAGGGCAATGTATTGATGCAGGATGCTTAAATGTTCCCGGGAACATACCAAATCAACTTTTCTTTTACAACGTTACCTAAAATCCGACGGGGCGTACAAAAATATTCAACTTCCCCACTATGGCAAAATGTTGTGTACGCCCGTATTACCCAAATACGTCGAATCTATATCTTCAAGCAAATAATACAAACCGCAAAACAAAATTGAAAATTTATTTAATTATTCCACATATTTTTAGTTTCCATTCGAAATTTCAAATTTCCAGAATGTTTTGTTTTTGTTTTCAACAAAAGAAAAAATGAAAAATACGTTCTGTCAAAGTTGAAATTGTTCAACTTGAAATTTTGTACGTTCGACGTATTTCGGTAACATAAATATAATATAAATACATGTGTTCTACTTTTGTGGTGAAAAACGTCGAACGAGCTAGTTTAATTTTAGGTAAGGCTATAATTGTTCATTTTATTTTTGATATTAAATGCAATACAAATAATTGTGTTTGTCCTTTGTTTGTTTATTTTGGCGCAAATCAAATATTTTCTTGAATCAGTTGTTTATTTGCTAAAACTTACTAAATGTTGTCTGTTTACTTTTCTCAGTATTATCGCAAAAGAGAGTAAAAAAGGCTTACTATCTGAACTAGAACTTACCAAATAAATGTTACTGGAAAAGTAAACAGACACACCTTATTTATGCTTCCTTTTCCAGTAACATTTACTCAATAAGTTCAATTTCAGAGAGTAAGTCGTTTTATTCTCTTTTGCAATAATATTGAGAAAAGTAAACAGACAACTTCCAATAAGATTTTGCAAAATGATTTTTGATTTTTGTAAAAATTTTCATTAACAGCTGATTGAAATATATCGAATTGTGCTAGATAAAACTTATTAGAAGAAATATATCCAGTAACATTCAGTGAGTTCTCAGTGTAGAACTTTCAAACTAGCTCTCTGTTTTCACTCTCTTTTTCTGTACTTTGGAGTAAACAGATAAAATCCAGTAAGATTTGTCACCAGATATCGAGTGAACAGACAAAACTAAATATTATTTTACGGCATTAAGTTCGTTCGTTTACTTTTCCAGTAACATTTATTCGGTAAGAATTTGCAGAGAGTAAAATACGAATTTTTCATTCTTAAGAGAGAAAATTGCATAATTGATTATGTTTATAAATACTTGAGTTTTCTTCATCCATTTTAATGTTTAATGACACAAAATCAAAATAAAATTCACAAAACAATCAATTTGCCTGCGAATAATTTTGATGTTTTTTTTACAAAAAATAACAAATCTGCTGATAAAATATCAGCTGATGGTATAAGAAGAGGAGACTGGGACACATTCGGCACTTTTTTTAGAGCTTTATATTTCAGTACTTATTCAACAGATATAAAAACATTAAGGCTTGTTATGGTTCTCAGTTACTTATTTATAAAAACTAGTACCTGAAACACATAATAAATTAGTATTAGTTAGAAGGTACTTTATATATATATACTAGCTTTTTTCTATCAATCTTCTAAAAACATTTTATTTTTATAAGAATATACATTGTGATTAATTACTTTTTAATAATACTGCCACAAAATTTTAAAAGTTTTATACACGAAGTACTTTTGAAATGGAATGGAAACATTACCAAAACATCTGTAAAAATACAAGAAAAACGTACATCTAAATAAGCTTATAAGCTAGAGATTTCAAACTTCGCGACAGTTATATATTTTGATATTCGATAATTATGGATCGAAACTATTGATGTACAGTGAGAGCTTCATATCGAAAACGCGATTACCGAACGAACCCCAGTTTCACCTAAATTTTCCTCGTAATACTCAGTAACACAACATTCAAATCTTCATTCAACAACATTTTGTAATAATTTGTACAACTTATTGAGTAATTCACATTTCTTTCGTTAAGAAAATAATTGTAAGTGTGGCCGACATTAAAATTAAAAAATAATAATGACATAGTCCCACCTACACGTGAAATTCGAACCTAACACCATTCAAAGACCTAAAATAACAAAGACTAGACAAAATGCATTTTCCAGAAAAATTTCAATTGTTCTATATAGATGGTGTTGAAGTCGACTGGAAAAAATGCAGATTTTGAAAGCTCTCTCAGAAAAAATATGGCTCCCAACATTGAGTGAAAGTTATAGATGGTCTCAAAAAATGCTTGCCATTTTTTTTTCAAAAATAAAAAGCTTACTTTGAATTTGTCAAAATATAGACATAGTAGATGAATTGTTTTTACAACGGCGTTTGTTTATTAAATACTGCTCAGAGTCTAAACGCAACCAGAGAGTCACGAGTCAGCGTCATACTTTTTCGCCGGCGTGAAAACCAAACGAAAGAGTTAGCGTTAGCGGCACAAAATGCCAATTATTTGTTTTCATTTTCTGACAGAAAATTTTACGTTGTGCAAACCAAAATCAATTTATTATTTAATAAACAACAATTTCAAGGAATTTGGATAAAATTATTGAAAAAAATATTTTTCTTCCATTTTATTAATAATTTATTAAAAAACATCCACAATCTTTGAAAATATTTGTTTTTTTAACAGTACTGCCATATGTTTTGATATAAATTATCATTAAAATTTGGTAGCACTGTTGATTTTTACCTAAAATATGGCAACTCAATTGAGAGCAAGTGAGAAATTTTGAGTATGACGCTGAGCAAAAATGAATAAAATCTATTCTAGCGTCATGCCGCTAGACGCGAACGTCAGCCGTCGCGATTTTCCGTTGCCTATAAGAAACACACGGCAAACGACTGTCGCTGACTCTAGACTCTATGGTTGCGTTTAGACTCTCAAGCGGACAATTGGAGCCTAGGAACGACGATACGCCCAAATGGCATGTGATGGCAAAAATATGCACTAAGCGGAAATGAGAAATGATATACCATCAGAATGGTATCGTGTTTATGTCCATTTTTATTCACTTTAATTATGTTCTTTCTTTAATCTTATTCTCATTATCAGTCAAATTTTGGATGATCTAATAGAAAGGCATTGATTTAAAGTTTTCAGTTGGTATTAAAGAAATTGTTCCCGTAGACACATACATTTAAAACTTTTCAATATTATAAAGAAAAAAGTTTAAAAAGTCGTTATGTTCGGCCGGGCCGAACTTTATATACCCTCCACCATGAGGTGGATATTCAAAATGTCTGAATCCGATAGAATCTTTTAGGAGAAAACGTAATACCAAATTATAACAAATTCCGATAAAAACCTGATAAAAATGCCGAATATTGGGGGTACCGAAGTTTGGATCAATATTAATAATTTTTGTTACGGAGGTTCGCTATACCCAAAACGCCAAATTACAGCCAAGTTATTTTGAGGTATTGCAATCAAAATGACAATTTTAAAGAAACATATGTTCCCAAGACAGAGAGGTCTACGATCCGAAACGACGTAACACCCTTCTTGATAAGAAAATAAAAACTAAATTTTGATTTAAGACATCAACTTTAATCTATCATTTTTGCCATTGTTTGTCTTATAAAACTATGTAAACATTTTATTATTGTTATAAATATTATATTTTTTACTCCTGATTTAGATTAGGCGAGTTTACTTGCGGCAATTCTTATTGTTCTCTTTTGAACTTACTTAATGCGTCTATACAAGGAAATTCGGTTGCAAACATATATTCTCTGAACTTAATTATTTTTTTCTGAAATGACACTACAAACAAAATACACAAAACGAATTGCCAGAAAATTGTCGGTACGAACAATTTTTTTCCATTTCTATTCCCCTTGCCCCTCTCTAAATCCGAATCTAAATTGTGACTTAGAAATTCGTATGACACATAATGATGAAATTAATGGAATTTTGACCCAATTTAACAATACTAACCGACTAAAGATATTTCAAGGACTTCAACGTATATAAACAGTTTAAATTTATTGTTTACTTTTTCTAATGCGTATAAAAAATTCAATTCGGGAAGAAAAATTCCCGATAAATTCTAGATTTCTATCTAGATTTAGTACAAATATCACTAATCCTTACATTATCGCCACATATAGTTCAACTTGTCGAGAAGTATTAGCTGACTTTTCGGGTTGGGAGTGATTCTGATGATAATTTAAACGAATTTACGAAGTCTCACAAACAAATTTGTAATGCATAGCTGGAATAATAAGCTTTGATTCATTGACAGTCACAGCGGTAGACATGTGCATTGTAAAAATTTTTCAATGACTAATTTTGATTAATAGGTCCTAGAAACACCCACAGAAAATCCAACCGCAGCATCGAGTTCCTGTGAAAGCTCAATTGATTCGGATACGTTTTTCTAAATTCCCACATATGTCGTCTTAGCGTGGTGGAAGAGTGTGTCACAATGTATCTCAAAGAATTGCACTGTTATGCCTTCCTTCTTTATCTGATTTTTCTTGTATTTGGCTTTAAAACAGTGGTGGGCAGAGATGGCCTGTCAGAAACTGTGACGTAAATGACATACATTTCCGACGTATAATACATACGTCAGAAACGTCGGAAACCTACCCGAATCCATTAGGTTTTTGACAAAATAGCTATTTCCATTAATCAATTTGGAAATTACGCATGCTTTACTCAAATCCATATAAAATTTCAAAATTTTCTTCTCGAAAAAATTTAAAAATTGTTATCAGTTCTAGTAAGGAATAGTCAGATATATGTAAAAATAATATATATTCTTGTAAATAAGTGTGTATGCTGATAATATTGATATAAATGACGTTTATTACATTTTATACAGGTATATGACCTTTTCGACGTTTACACCTTTTTGACAGTCGAAAACCTACAAATTCGTCACACGGACCATCCCTGGAGGTGGGCATAACAAAATTGAGCGTAAGTGTGGGTGAGCGTAACTGAGAAATCATCATTAAAAACAACTGAAGAAAAGAGAAAAAAGAATGCGGGTTTAACCATAGACTAATGAAGATATAGACGACGAAATACTCAAAAAATGCGCATTCAGGTGACTCAAAATAAAAAACTCAAAAATTTTTAAAGACGTTTTTTGGGGAAAATGGCCTATTTTTCTTTAATGTTTTTATTTGAGGATATAGTTTTTGCTTAAAACTAACTATATTTAGTGGCATTCCAAATTATAAGGTTCAAACATTTAAATAAATCACGATTTAAAATTGAGTAGCGCATTCAGCAGACTCAATTCAGAGAGGACTGGTGAGAGCATTTTTCATTAGTCTATGATTTTCATTAGTCTATGATTTCACCAATCGTGACATAACATAATGTTATACCACACCGACATCTATATTTCATTGGCGACTATCAAATGCCATATCTTATATATTTTATGTCTTTGAAAAGTTTTAGAATATCATGGTGCTATCTTGGTATATAGATGGCTCCATAATGCATACGCTATAGTTAGGAATTAATAGTCTACACTGAAACCCATGTTTTCGAACATTTTTCTGTTCCTACTATAAACTATTTTGCATCATTTCGTTTAAACCGGTCAAATAAATAATTATATTATTAATCTTGGACAGTTAAAATGTACTAAATTTAACGAATGCACAAACCACCCAAGTTCTTCACGGTTTCAGGAAGAGTAACAACGGTACCTAAATTCCAACGAAGCGTACAAAAATATTCAACTTCCCCACTATGGCAAAAGGTTTTGTACGGCCGTATTGCCCAAATACGTCGAATTCATATCTCTTAGCAAACTAAACAAAATCGAGGAACAAACTTGCAAAATTATAAAATGTTTTCTTTATGTTTTGTTTCTATTTTCAACAAACGAAAAAACAAAACTAAGTTCTGCCATAGTTGAATTTTTCCAACTTGTCGTATTTCGGTAACATTCATATTTGTATTTAAATGTTTTAATTTTGTGGTGAATAATGTCGAACGTCCTAGTTGAATTTTAGGCAGTGCTCTAAGAGCTAGAAATAAATAGGTCTTCTAACAATTTTAGACAGATTTTGTAACCAAAAGGAGTAAGAAATACAAAATTTAGTTTATTTCAAAACGTAACCACCACTTAAACTAACCAATTGAAACTGATACGATGATAATCAGTAAAGAATTAAAATTTAATATATATGGGCTCTTGTTTCAGATGTTTTTTTAGATTTTGGGATGAAATTAAGACGTTTTATTTTATTTCGCATATTTAGAAATAGTTGGCAAATATCAATATTGTACCATGACTATATTAAAATACAATACAATCCCAATCTGCATTTCAAATTTTTCAGGATTATCGAGATTTTAATATTGATTTAAAGTTGTATTCATTTAGTGATTATTTTAATAGTTTTGTGTTTTTATTAAAACATAAAATTACTCATTGTAAAAATATGAACTTTGTATATACAGTGAGTCACAGCTAAATGTATTCACTTGGTTTTTTTTTTTCATTATAAAAATGAAATAAGTGCGTGTTAATTAATGAATAAATATTATTCTTTATTTAATATTATTTTTTATATGTGAACCATGGCATACATATCGAAGTCAGGTTGTTAGTCCTGATTTATATTAGGCGAGTTTACTTGCGGCAATTTTTATCGTTCTCTTTTGAACTTGCTTCATTCGTCTATACAAGGCAAGTCGATTCCAAAAATATTTCTTTTTACATTTTATGACAATGTTCTGGATTGGTATTTCAAATTACTGACACTACAAAATACACAAAACGAATTGAAAGAAAATTGCCGGTACGAGCAATTTTTTTTCAATTTCTATTCCCCTTTGCCTCTCTCTCCTTCAAACAAAGACTTGCCGCAATTAAACTCGCCTAATATAAATTGGGACTTATGCCATGTACAGACGAGCGTTGTTCGCTCTCTCATTCGTTGTTCGACCCTTAATTATGAAGTAATTACTTAGTTCCCCATACAAAATTGCCTGAGCGAACACCTACTTTTGTACGTTGTTCAATTCGAATCACTCTCTGAATCACCAAGAATTTTGTCCCGTCTCTAACAATTGAGAGAATTTATCGAAAATAAATTAATTTTGACAGCATGAAAAAATTTTTAAAATTTTCAAACTTTTTCAGTTAAATTGAAAATGATGAATGAAAAGTAAACAAAATTCTAGTTTTTAGTTATGCAGAAGGATGTAAATTTTGTTGTCTACATGATGCAATATGCATTTCTTTCCCCTTTGTTCTAATTAGCGTACAAAACGAGAGACAATTCTTTAAGTGTGACATTTGAGGTGAAAAATATAAAAATGTATTGAAAACAACAATTTTTTCAGGAAAAATGGAAAAATGAATTAAAAGTGAAGAGATAGGGGTTGATATTATAGTCAGGAGAAAGAGAATTATTTTTTCTATTTAGATCCATATGTGATTCACGCAAATATGTTACAATTTTGGTGTAAAACAAGAAACAAACAGTTTGAAATAAAAAAACTCTGATGACATGAATTAAGAATAGTGTTGTATGAACGGGTTAATTCATGTACGTAATTCTGAGAGCGAACTACGTTGTTCAAATGCCCGTCAGAACATGACATTAGTTTCATTTTCGGCAACGCTGCACTTGATTTTGTCATTTTCAAATAAAATTTTGAATTTGAAACCTTAACCATTTACGTACGACAAATGGCATATTTGAAAAATATGAAATAAATTGCAATACTATATAATAATTTCTGTGATATTTATATAATGCCTTTGCTCTTATCTTTTTACTATCCTCTGTCCTTAGTGAAATTTTCAGTGAAAAAATCTCAAGTCATTTATCAACGATAAAACCAGTTGTTGTAGATGTTAATAATTCATGTTTTATTCATGCTTGCCTCCAAGCATATTGTTATTTAAGCGCCACTAGCTTCGAAGATGGACTTTCTAAATACCAAAGCCCCATATAACTCACTTTCTGGTTTTAGATCAGTGGTGGGCATAACAAAATTGAGCGTAAGTGTGGGTGAGCGTAACTGAGAAATCATCATTAAAAACAACTGAAGAAAAGAGAATGCGTGTTTATCAATCGACACTCAGTTACGGTAGCGTATACGGCCGAGCACGCCTGTTTTACATACTTCCAAAAATACAAATCTACGAAAAGATTAATATTTTTCCATCCGCAGTACGTACATATCTAAGGCGGAAATAAAAGTTATACTTGTTGACAATGAAGGTATAGCACATGATGCAATAATAAGGTGATCAAAACAAAAAACATTTTTTTTGTCTCGATTATCTGTCAAATTTTTCCTTTAATATTTCAAAAATTTGGCAGCATTGCACATCGAATTCAAGTAAAATGTACCACTTTGACACTTAATCAAGACATCAGCTGCTCTAAATGGACTACCTATTCATTGTGCCATGGTACAGCATGAAAAAATTAATGTGTATGAATGAATTACAATAACTAATTATATTACAAAAACAACAATATTGTATAGAAAATAAATTGTCAATGCCTGGAGTTGAATATTAGGGTTGGTCAATTATATTACAAAAACAACAATATTGTATAGAAAATAAATTGCCAATGCCTGGAGTTGAATATTAGGGTTGGTCAGTTTTTTTTTGTTAAATCTATAAAAACATTAAGCAAATTCCCTAAATAAACATACTGTTGTATTATTAAAATATAATAAAATGGTACAATTATTCAATAAATGCAATCATGGCATAATTATACAAGGTAGTCTCATGCAGTCATATGTTTCCAATTTTTCATAAACTTGTCTTTGATAGTATTGAGCTTTCAAAATTTAATGTGTTCAGTGGCAAAAAATGCTAAATAATTTATGTTTATTAATATTTTGTTCCCTGCCTCTAAAATGTATTCAAATGAGTTGTAACAACCATAGTTAAATCTTGAGAGCAATGTTCAGCCTAAACGGCATATACACTAGAACTTTTTACCGGGTTAACCTACTTTATGAGGATTTATTTGACACATATGCAAAGGAATTGACAATTGAAACCACCTGGGTTAACGAAATCCGGTTAAATGTAAACGTACTACTAGAAAATATATTTTGTTTAATTTATTGAAAATATGTCAATCGACATACATAAAATTTTATGGAATTTATTTTTCATATGTGGTATGTTCCCGTACTGCAAGAATCTACAATTTTTTACTACAATAACCATTTTTCCCTTATGGTATCGAAATAATTTGTAAAAAATAGTACATTCTTGCAGTACGGAAACAGACCAATTATTTAAAATTGATCAATGAGTTCGAAATTAAAAAGGGAGACTACCTTGAATAATTATGGCATGCAATTCATTGTAAAAAAAGACAATAACTAAATATTAAAAAGAGAAAACATCAATTATAACATCAACTTAAATTTTGCAACTACTTTTTGGTAAAATAAATGGTATGTTCCCGTACTGCAAGAATCTACTACATTTTACTATTTTCTTCGATATCATAAAGGAAAATTCGTTATCGTAGTAAAAAGTAGTAGATTCTTGCAGTACGGGAACAGACCAAAATAAAACACATATACACACTGGTATTCTTAGTTCGCTTTGGATATTTAACTTTTGGAATTGGGACCGTTATTTTAATGCTTTTAGTTTATTAAACACATTAGCATTGATATTTTACTCTATAATTCATACAAATTATTACTGGAGAGAGTGAATTGAGAGTATATTTGACAGTTGTTCTACTGAGTGTTTCCAAATTTTTACTAGGTACTCAGTAAAGAGTAAAATATTAAAAATGTGAGTAAAATATTTAAAATACCGAGTAAGAGTTCTATTACAAAATTTTTTAGAGATTTTGAGAAGTTCACATACAATTTTAAATATAAACAACTAATGAATATTTATTAAAATTCAATTTCGGTTTTTTCATATTAAACACATTTTTCAAGGCTGATGTCGTCCAGTAAAAGAGAACAAAAAGAGAGAGCTAGTAAAATGTATCCAACAGTAAGGTAACAGCAAGGAATTTGTTGTTTTGAGAAATAATTGTGTCAAGTAAATGAATTGAACTGAGTAAATTGGAAATGGGAGGACATTTAATATAGAACTATTTCGAATTTTATGCGTGCAGAATTTCCTGTTGCGTCATTTTTAAAAATATAATATGTCATATTCATATTGACACGAGTATTACGTGAGAACCAAATCAAGTGGGTTTGCAGTTACCTTTTATAATTGTACCATAACAGAATACATACAAATGCCATTTTCTGACGGGATTTGAATAATGTTGTTCGCTCTCACAATTACATACATGAATTAACCCATTCATACAACACTATTCTTAATTCATGTCATCAGAGTTTATTTTTTCAAACCTTTAATTTTTGTGTTTTTCACCAACATATTAACATATTTGAATTGAACGATGTTCAAAAGTCTGTGCTCGCTCAGAAAATTCGAACAAAGCATGAGAGAGGGAACAATGCTCGTCTGTACATGGCATTAACGACATTTTTTAACAATTGTTGTTAAAACCTATTATTGAATGGAATATCATTTATTTTGGCGTTATTCTTTGTTGATTTGTGAATTATTAACACTTCATAGTGAATCAACACCTTGCTTTCATATTGTTGCGTTCTTGGATTTTACTTAATCCCGTGTAGACGTTTTATTTCCCAGTACAGTTCGTACTAAATAAAACGCGGGTTCTTTCTGATTACGAATATTGCAATGATTTTATTGACACAACTTTACTTTGCACTTTACTTTACTTGACGGTTTCAATTCGCGATCTGATTCACAACTGACTAACTGCCTTTCCATTTCCCCTATTTATATGAGCCTTGCTTGTCGCTACAGAAGTATCTAGACGATCTGGTAACACTTAGATTACGAACAATCTACCAATGCAACAAACACATACAAACTTACATTGAGTGAGCAATAACAACAACACATATACAGGCGAGGGAGTAACAAAGAAAGAGGAATTAAGCGATCATCAATGATGACGTTTAACAAGAATTGTACGTCAATAACAAAATAGAAAAGGAAAGAGGAAATGGAAGGATGTAGAAAAATCTATACAGTAGTTGTTGTTGTGAAGTTATTCGAATAAACTGCGTAGTAGAAATTTACGTTACAATTCAAATTCTTAAATTAACGGAATTCATCTAAATTAACTTAAATCTAAATTCGTAACATTGCCCCCCGCTTAAGCCTGTTCGTCCCGAATAGGCACAGTTCCCGTTCCGTAGGGGGTCAGCCGCTCCAAATGTACAACTTTCATCTTCGACCTGGGACTGTCGCTCCTCTGGATGCGATAAACCACATCATTTATTTTCGTGACAATCTTGTAGGGTCCTTCCCAGTGTGTTTGCAATTTGGGGCATAGTCCTTTCTTTCGTTGTGGGTTAAACAATAGTACCAGTTGCCCTTCTTGAAACCCATCGGTATTTGCCGCTCGATCGTGCTTTGCCTTCATGCGGTTGCTAGCCATTTTTATTCGATGGCGAACTGCATCGTGGACTTTACTAAAAGAGTTTTCTTCACACGACTCAAACTGCAATAATCGGACATCAACGATATTCTCTTTACACTCAGCCTTTGAGCAATGCCTGTATTCTATCTTGCATGGCCTATGCCAAGATGTCCTTTTAAAAGAGGGCTTTCGGAGGTAATTTCTTTGCGACTAGGTCGCTTGCCCGTTTCTATGGCCGAAATTATTTTGCCCAGAATGGGATCGACCAATCTTCACACGACTCAAACTGAACGGGATATTCTCTTTACACTCAGCCTTTGAGCAACATCAGCATTACCGTGTTTTCCGCCTTTTCTGTGCTCGATTCTTAAGTCATAACTCTGGAGCCTTTCGATCCAACGGGCTAGTTGACCTTCCGGATTTTTAAACTGCTACAGGAACTTCACCTCTCGTTGGAAGAGACTGCACTTCTTTGGATTTAACTTGAGACCTGAAGACGAAAGCTGCTGTAGAACATCCTTTAAGTTCTTGATGTGTTCGTCGAAGTTGCGTCCCATGACTATGATGTCATCCAGGTATATGAGGCACGACTTCCACTGCAGCCCTTTTAACACACGCTCCTCAGCCTTTCAAATGTTGCCGGGGCGTTGCAGAGTCCGAATGGCATAACATTGAACTGCCAGAGACCCCCATTAAGGCCAAACGCTGTTTTCTCTTTATTTTTCTCGGCGATCTCTACTTGCCAGTACCCACTCTGCAGGTCGAGGGTGGAGAACCATGACGTCCCGGCTAATGTGTCCAATGTGTCGTCGATTCTTGGGAGCGGATAGCTGTCTTTTTTGGTGACATCATTCATCATCATTCATTTCGGTAGTCCACACATAATCGGGTGCTTCCGTCTTTCTTCTTGACCAATACCACTGGGGAGCATCATGGACTTGACGATGGTTTTATTACACCACTCTTTTCCATTTCACTTATCAGCTTCTGGGCCTCGTCTCTTTTTGCCAGGGGAACACTTCTTGGAGGCTGTTTAATGGGTCTCGCGTCCGCTGTATGGATTTCATGCTTCACCACTGATGTTCTTCCTTGGTGCTCTTTTGTCAACGCAAAGGTAGAGGCATATTTCCATAATAGCTGCTTAGCCTTGTTCCTCTCGGAAGGTGATAATTGGTGTGTCCACTCTTTTATGTAGCCGTCGAAGTGCTTCTTCTCCATGGCTGCTGGCTTTTTGGTGCTAGTTTCCAAATTAATTACAGCTTCAGCTGGTGTGCATTGTCCTACATCGGAAAATTGGCAAATTTGCTCTTGCTTGTTTGACAGATTCAAAACTCTAACAGGAATCAATCCGTCCTTGTTGCTTTTCACCAGGGCATTCGCTATTAGGATGTTACAGTTTATGTTTTCTGCTGGTTCCACCACCCACAACTTCTCGGCTCCACAATCTCCATTCATTGGTACCCATATTATTGCTTCGGCACAGGGCGGTATTATCTCTGGATGGTCCGTAGTCAGACGTCTAATGGGTGTACTTTCATCGTAGCCCACGTTTAACGAAATTTCGACGTTAGACCAGGTCATCACACACTCTTTCATATCCAGATTGATACCAAAGGCAATCATAAAATCTGCGCCTTTTATCACTTCGTCTATGATATCAGCAACTACAAACTCGTAATTCTCCGATTTATTGGCAATAGTTACTCTCAGGGTAATCTTGCCGTGTACTGCCGCGGGCTCCCCCGTTGCTGTGCGCAGTCTGACTCCATTAATTTGCGTTACTTTTTCCTTTACCAGATCTGATCTTATGATGGACTTTGATGCGCCAGTATCTAACGTCAGAACTCGCTTATCACCATTGATGTACCCAGTTGTTGTTAGGTTGTGACTTTCCTGTTGTACTATTGCTATGGAGATTGTGGGGCCATCGTCGATGGGAGCCAGTTCATGCCCCGCTGAACTGGCTCGATTTAGTTTAACGGTGACTCATTGGTGGACTGTTGAGCCATTCTTCTACCATCTTTCGTTGGAGGTGGTGAAGATGACCTGGATCGTTTGCGCTTAGCTCTGCATTCGCGCGCAATATGACCTGCTTTATCGCAGTTGTAGCATCTAACCCTGGACTTAGTCATCCCTACTAACTTTGTTTCTTCTATTACCCGCCTCATGGCGTCTTCGATCGAGTTAATGAGAGATTTGGGTTCGCAACATTCGGTCTCCAGTTGGCGAATCTTGTGGGTCTGGGGCTTAACAATTATTCTTGCCGTCTCTTGGGCAAGGGCAAACGACACAGTTTCGGCAAATGACGCTTTTGGTGACGCATATGTTGCACACTTAATCTCAGGGTCACGTATGCCATTCACAAAGGTTTCGATTTTCATATGGTCCACCAATGGGTGATTCTCTCCTGGATACGTCATTAGCACCAAACGTTCCACCTCAGCTGCAAAGTCTTGTAACGTCTCGTTTGCCCTCTGTACTCTTCCCCTTAATTCCATAAGGTAGATGTTTTGTTTATGTTCGCCACCGTACTTACGTTCCAGTGCAGCAATAACATCTTCATAGTTGTTTCTAGAAGCGACAGGAATACTCTGCATAACATCAGCAGCACTGCCCTTCAATGCCAGAAGTAGTGCAACCGCTTTGTCGCTGTCGTTCCACGAATTTCTAGAAGCCACTGCCATTGAATGACGTAGAGCCGTCGAATACAGGAGGTTTGATTTTTAGTGTGTTGTCAGGAATTGGCACCGGACCACCTTTGATTTCCAGTTCCGAAATTTTCTTCTCCAGATTCGTAAACCTATGGTCGTGGGCCAGAAATTTCTCGTCAACCGACTGCACTTTCTTATCCAACTCTTTAATTTGGTCATCCACGGTTTCCACTCTCCTTCCAATAACTTCTGTAATGTACTCGAGTTTATCGTTCATTCTACAATTCTCTGACTTGAGTTCATCTAACTTTCTAGAATTCTCTTCCAACATTTTAGCCAGCATTTCTCTTAAATCGTCACCCCTGGCAGCTACTGACGAGACTTCCCCACCGTTGGATTCGTCCATTTCCAATAAATCCACTTCATCCTTACTGTCAAACTCATATGTATCGATGTTCATACCACGGCGCTCGAACTCATCCAACATACGTTTTTGTAGCTCAGCCTTGTTGCCAGTAGAGGACAATTCCAATTTATTGAGCTCCTTCTTCAAGTCTTCCACTCGTAGATCCTTAAACTTCATCGTAGTATTATCGTAATTTCACTTCCGACACCAATTATTACGTTCTTGGATTTTACTTAATCCCGTGTAGACGTTGTTTTATTTCCCAGTACAGTTCGTACTAAATAAAACGCGGGTTCTTTCTGATTACGAATATTACAATGATTTTATTGACACAACTTTACTTTGCACTTTACTTGACGGTTTCAATTCGCGATCTGATTCACAACTGACTAACTGCCTTTCCATTTCCCCTATTTATATGAGCCTTGCCTGTCGCTACAGAAGTTTCTAGACGATCTGGTAACACTTAGATTACGAACAATCTACCAATGCAACAAACACATACAAACTTACAATGAGTGAGCAATAACAACACATATACAGGCGAGGGAGTAACAAAGAAAGAGGAATTAAGCGATCATCAATGATGACGTTTAACAAGAATTGTACGTCAATAACAAAATAGAAAATGAAAGAGGAAATGGAAGGATGTAGAAAAATCTATACAGTAGTTGTTGTTGTGAAGTTATTCGAATAAACTGCGTAGTAGAAATTTACGTTACAATTCAAATTCTTAAATTAACGGAATTCATCTAAATTAACTTAAATCTAAATTCGTAGCAATATGTTTTCTTTTTTGGAAATGGTAAAAAGGTTTGTGAATTAGCTATTGTATACTCATGAATATCGTGTGTAAATGCCATGTTAGAATCTAAACGCAACCAGAGAGTCATGAGTCAGCGTCATACTTTTTGCCGGCGTGAAAACCAAACGAAAGAGTTAGAGTCTAAACGCAACCATAGAGTCTAGAGTCAGCGACAGTCGTTTGCCGTGTGTTTCTTATAGGCAACGGAAAATCGCGACGCTGACGTTCGCGTCTAGCGGCATGACGCTAGAATAGATTTTATTCATTTTTGCTCAGCGTCATACTCAAAATTTCTCTCTTGCTCTCAATTGAGTTGCCATATTTTAGGTAAAAATCAACAGTGCTACCAAATTTCAATGAGAATTTATATCAAAACATATGGCAGTGCTGTTGAAAAAACAAATATTTTCAATGATTGTGGATGTTTTTTAACGAATTAATAATAAAATGTAAGAAAAATATTTTTTTTCGATAATTTTATCCAAGTTCCTTGACATTATTGTTTATTAAATAATAAATTGATTTTGGTTTGCACAACGTAAAATTTTCTGTCAGGAAATGAAAACAAATAATTGACATTTTGTGCCGTTAACGCTAACTCTTTCGTTTGGTTTTCACGCCGGCGAAAAAGTATGACGCTGACTAGTGACTCTCTGGTTGCGTTTAGACTCTTAGCGTTAGCGGTACAAAATGTCAATTATTTGTTTTCATTTTCTGACAGAAAATTTTACGTTGTGCAAACCAAACTCATTTTATTATTTAATAAACAATAATGCCAAGGAAGTTGGATAAAATTATTGAAACAAATTATGTTTCTTCCATTTTATTATTAATTCGTTAAAAAAAAACGTCCACAATCCTTGAAAATATTTGTTTTTTAACAACACTGCCATATGTTTTGATATAAATTCTCATTGAAATTTGGTAGCACTGTTGATTTTTACATAAAATATGGCAACTCAATTGAGAGCAAGAGAGAAATTTTGAGTATGACGCTGAGCAAAAATGAATAAAATCTATTCTAGCGTCATGCCGCTAGACGCGAACGTCAGCCGTCGCGATTTCCCGTTGCCAATAAGAAACACACGGCAAACGACTGTCGCTGACTCTAGACTCTATGGTTGCGTTTAGACTCTTACCAAGGTAGATATACAAGGTAGCCGCATCGGCGAATTTCTACAACAAACATCGGTTGTTGTATTTTGATATGTCAAAAATATTTTGCCAAAACAAACAGATTGACAAGATTTTTTTATACAAATTCTTGTAGAAAATGTTAATAAAAGTATTGCCAAAAAGGCTCTTCGAAATTCGGAGATTTTCGTTTATAATTTTGTTTTTTAATTTTTTGGTTCAACATTACAACAACATTTTTGACATTTATTTGTCCAACAGCTGGGCCGATGCGGCTACCTTATTAAATATACCTTGACTCTTACGTTTTTCGGAAATTTCTGCTAAGTTTTCCATTAATGGCGGCGTCGTTTCTATAGAGGAAGGCTTTGTACTTCAACAGCATGTCACGAATTCGCTCTGTCCAATTCAATTTTGAAACAAACGACGCTCAAACGTTAATGTGTTCGGACGTGCGTGGTCGCTGCGGAAACAACAACAGCGGAACAAATTATTGGTGGCAATTATTAAAAACTTAAATATTGCAAAACGGTCGTTCGGTCGGTGTCTGTCATTTATTTAAATCTATATTGTTTTTGTTGCCGTTCAAAGTTCGTTTTTATCCTAATTCTTGTGTGTTTCATTGAAATCGAAGGTAGTGGCCAAGTGAAAGAAGGTTAAGACCGACCTACATGGCTTGAACAAATGTAAATCAATTCCAAAAGTTCGTTTTCATTGGTGCAAATGTGCATTACTCATGCACACACACACACGCACAGTTGATATTGAGATTTGATAGTTTGTTATGTTGTTTTTTTGCGTATGTCCTTTGTTGACGGCGGCGACACGATGAATACTGAGTGTTAGTTTTTATTGTTCGTATCCAAAAGATAGCTCAGTTGCAAAATTACCCAAATGCCATAAGTTCTATGAGCTAATGTATATATGAGTAACCCCATATATACGTTGGCAACAACAAAACACACATACAGAACTTTGTGATCGTCATCGTTCGTTCTGCAGAATTTATTGTCGCGTAGCGTACACACAAACATGGCTATATATACATAGTTGGCCAAATTATGAAACGGGTGAAATTTACGATCAGGAAGAAGCATGAAACATAAACGCCGAAGACGTAAAACAAAACAGAAAACAAGCCTTAGTAAATATAACAAAACAAAGTGCCTGGCTGGCTGGCTGACAAACTGATGGCTGTCAGTGAAACTTATTTTGTTGGATTGATCGATTTTAATGGAGTGTCTTTGACTGTTTTTCTTTTATTGTTTCTCTGTTCTTCATATTACAATTTGTGTATACGCGCTTAGTAATGCGAGTTCGTTTGTGTGTGTGTGAGTGTTTGTGTGTTATTTGCTACCAACACCGTATACCTAATCAACTTGGCATACAGAGTATTTTGACCAAATTTCTTTGTTTCTTTTTTCAATAATATTCATCCGGCCCTTTTTACATTAGTTTTTTTTTTTTTGTCATATCAACATCGGTAACAACAACAACACAACGAAAGTGATATATACATATCAACAAACATACCAAGTGCACATACAAACATACCTATGCTGCTACTGTGATTTTGAACGTCATACAATCAGCTTTTGTATAATAACAACAACGACAACAGTAATTTGAACGAGAGGAACAGCGAAAACGTCAACAATATTTACAAGAAACAACAATGGCCATGCAACACCGCGAAGTGGGAGTACAAGATTTTGTACTCCTCGATGAGGTAACAACGGAGAAATTTATGGACAACTTGAGAAAGAGGTAAGTTCAACGACAACAAATGGTCTTTGGCCATAAGACGACGTTAGTTAGCTCTGACCAGTCTGTTTACATGTCATTCAATATTGGTCTAGTTCAAGGCAATTGGCTCTCTGGTTCTCACTTCGATTTCTCTCCGTTCCGCCCGCTTTATGATTCCAATAAGAAACATGTCATGAACTGGTTTCAGTCTGTTCCTAGTCTTTCGTAAATTGTATATACTGCGGCATATGTAAATAAGTCATTGCTACGAACATATTTTAAATATTTAATTCAATGTTTAGGAATTTTCAAATTCAAATGAAAATTGTCAACATCTATTTTTATGTTTGTTTATGAAATCAGTTATTATGTACGATAGTTTTTCATGTACAACAACGTTTACTAAATTCCAACGAGACGTAAAAAAATATTCAACTTCTCCACCATGGCAAAATGTTTTGTACGGCCGTATTACCCAAATACGGCGAATGTATATCTTTTAGCGAACTAATCAAAATCACGAAACAAAATTAATAAATTATAAATTGCACGATCTTAAGGCTATGTTTACACTTAACCGGATTTCGTTAACCCAGTGGGTTTCAATTGTCATTTCCTTTGCATATTTGTCAAATAATTCCTCATAAAGCAGGTTACCCCGTTAAAAAAAAGTCTAATGTAGGGTAAACGCACCTAATTCCGGCATGTACCAATAGTCGGCATCTTTTTTATATAACTTCAAAAAACTAAAAAATCCTATAACTAAATATGAAAAATACCTCGAATAATCTTCAATAACACTGCAGCCTATCTCTGTATAAAATTTAATCGAACTATGTACATTTATTGAGGCAAAATTTGGCATTTGGTCAATGAGGTTTGTCAACACTAACGATAAATCATGTTTCTTAAGAAAAAATTAGTGGGCATGTCAATTGCAAAGACTTGTAACTATATTAAAAATATATATTTTACATTGTTTAATTTTAAATGTGTTTAACCTATGAAATGCCTTATTTAGCCATGCCGAGAATTGGATAACAGGTTCCCAAAGTCGGCACCATGTTTTATAATTGTAATATTTTAATAAATAATATTATTTTATATAACTTTTTTAATATAACACTGATGGAAACGTCCCATAGTAATAATTTATTATTGCGAATAGCAGAAAAATGCATTAAATATATAATTTTTGTTTAACTAAAATGCGACATGCCGACTATTGGAACATAACATGCCGACAATTGGAAAAAAGTGCCGACTATTGGCACAAAGACAAAGACATAATTATTAATTTAATCTAATTTAATAGAAATTAATTAAACAAATTTGTATTCCATCGTGGAGTAAACAAAATTTCGAAACAGATGAACCTTAATATAATATCGTGGAAAAAAATGCACTCGGAATGGTGAAACGTTTAAAAAGCGAAAATTCTTAAAATGCCGACTATTGGTGCGTTTACCCTATATGCCGTTTTGTTTTATATTTTTTTTAGTTTTATTTCTTTTCCAAAAAATGTTGTAGTACGTTTACATTTAATCGGATTTCGTTAACCCAGTGGGTTTCAATTGTCAATCCCTTTGCATATATGTCAAATAAATCCTCCTGAAGTGGGTTAACCCGGTAAAAAGTTCTAATGTATATGCCGTTTTATAGTTAAATTTGTCAACCAAGGTTTATTCATACGCATGCATGGTATAATAATAGAAGGTAAAATCAAGTGTTGTTGTACAAAAAACGATACAACAACAACATGGAAATTTGTTGTTGTAAGTCCTACTAGTGTCAACTCATTTGACAGAAAAATGTAAATAAACAAACAAATAATCATCAAATTATTTTTATTTTGAAAATTAAATTTTTTCGAATCCTCAAAATAAAAATTGAAAAACATGAATGAAAATCAAATCAAATTTATATTTCTATCTATTCCACATATTTCCTATAATTGAGCCATTGCCATATATATGTGTAACACATATGAAAATGCTGGGAATAGCGAGTTATTCCTTGCAGAAAGATTTGCTTCCTCAAACTTTCCCAGCAGGCAGAGTGAGTAAATTGAATACAGGAGCACATTTAATAAAAAAAAAAAAAACAAATTTAAATTGTATGCGTTCCCAATTTTCCTGTAGGGTGATTTTTAAAAACATAATTTGTCAAATTCATATTGACACTAGTATTACGTTGGAATCAAATCAGCTGGGATTTGCTGTTACCTTTTATAATTGTATCATGATACGCATGCATGGTATAATAATAGAAGGTAACAGCAAGTGTTGTTGTACAAAAAACGATACAACAACCACATGGAAATTTGTTGTTGTAAGTTCTACTAGTGTCAACTCATTTGACAGAAAAATGTAAACAAACAAACAAATTATCATCAAATTATTTTTATTTTGAAAATGAAATATTTTCGAATCCTCAAAATAAAATTTGAAAAACATGAATGAAAATCTATCAAATTTATATTTCTATCGCTTCCACATCTTTCCTATAATTGAGCCATTGCCATATATATGTGTAACACATATGAAAATGCTGGGAATAGCGAGTTATTCCTTGAAGAAAGATTTGCCTCCTCAAGCTTTCCCAGCAGGCAGATTGAGTAAATTGAAAACAGGAGCACATTTAATAAAGAACAATTTTAAATTGTATGCGTTCCCAATTTTCCTGTTGGGTGATTTTTAAAAACATAATTTGTCAAATTCATATTGACACTAGTATTACGTTGAAATCAAATCAGCTGGGATTTGCTGTTACCTTTTATAATTGTACCATGATACGCATGGTATAATAATAAAAGTTAACAGCAAGTGTTGTTGTACAACTCAACTCATTTGACAGAAAATGTAAACAAACAAACAAATTATCATCAAATTATTTTTATTTTGAAAATAGAATATTTTCGAATCCTCAAAATAAAAATTGAAAAACATGAATGAAAATCTATCAAATTTATATTTCTATCGCTTCCACATCTTTCCTTTAATCGAGCCATTACTATATATATGTGTAACACATATGACAATGCTGGGAATAGCGAGTAATTCCTTCAAGAAAGATTTGCTTCCTCAAACTTTCCCAGCAGGCAGATTGAGTAAATTGAATACGGGAGCACATTAATAAAGAACAATTTCAAATTGTATGCGCTCCCAATTTTCCTGTTGGGTGATTTTTAAAAACATAATTTGTCAAATTCATATTGACACTAGTATTACGTTGGAATCAAATCAGCTGGGATTTGCTGTTACCTTTTTTAATTGTATAATGATTCATACGGTTAACAGGGAGGCGAATTCGAAGTCTTATTATTTGAAGAATAAATAAACAAAAAATATTTTTATTTTTTTATTTATCATTACGTTTTTTGAAAGACATTTTGAGTTCTTATCCTGTTCTTTTAATTGGTTGAATTCTCTTTTAATTTCAATTTTTTCTAAATAGCCGGCCTTCGGCCGGGGATTTATTTGGACGGTTAAAAAGTCTATATAGCCGGCCTTCGGCCGGGGATTTAAGACTTTATCCTATGGACAGGTGGAAAATTGGGTGGAAAATCCGAGTGTCCCTAAAGGAAAAAATCCTGAAATCACACAAATAACAATATAAGCTTATTTTTAAAATTTTGGAACTCCATATTTCCGGAAGTACGAAGTTCCCCCCAAAAAAAATTATGTGGTTGTAATCAGCTCCAAAAGGACTATGTGTTGTAAAAAAACTAAACGTTTCGGAGTGGTATTCTTAAAGCTCCAAAAGGACTATGTGTTGTAAAAAAACTGTTTCGGAGTGGGGGTATTTTTTGAACTTTGGAACCCCATATCTCGGAAAGTACTGATTTCCCCCCGAAAAAAATTATGTTGCTGTAATCAGCATCAGAAGGGCTACCTATGATAAAAATTTCAAAATGATCTGAGAGGTGTCCGTAAAGTGCATTTAAGCCGAGAAGACTAAGGCATGGATACGGCTGCCGGTTAACCGTGTTAATAAACCTTGTATTCGACGTATTTCGGTAACATTCATATAAATTCATAGTAAAAGTTTAGGTAGAGCTGTAAATTACTATGCAGAGATTTGACTATTTCATTTAAAAATATTGAAAGATGTTTTCGAACAACAATATTTAGTAAAATGCAACAAGAAAACATTTGATCAGAAGCTCGAAATAAAATAGTTGAATTTTTGAATATTTGTTTGTTAACACCCATATTTTACAGCCAGTTTTCGTAAAATTCTAAACGAACGAATTCAAGTGACTTGCCGACCTTAGAAACACTTATCCTAAAGGGCCCCATACACTATACATTCCGCTTGTTCGGGTAAGCACTACATAAGTACTTATACCATTGTTCCAAAAGAAAGTACCTACTCGCCAATACACTAGCCATGCGTTTGAGTGACGAATTTAAGATGGGGATGTCATTGGAGGTATGTAATCGTCACCACCAATATTTTTGAAGTAATTTTCATATTTAGAAGCAGAATTTTTTAATTATTTGAGATTAATTGCAAAATATTCTGACTACTGATATATGCCGACTTTGGAAGAACTTTTCCTGTTTGTGCTCGTAAATCTAGGATATTTTATTTAACGGAATTGTAATTTACATTATTTAAAACATTTATAAAACATATTAACCCGTAGAGTTTATAATAATTGGGTTTCTTCTGAAGGGAAGTAGACTTCGAATTTTTATGATGTCATTCCAAATTTGTATTGGTCCTGTGAACCAGATTTTATTTTTACGGCGACAATTTTCAAAGAGGTGAAATACACCTCATTTTAGTAAATGTTAAAACAAATTGTTGGTCTATTAAACATCGATAACCAACATTATGACTCTCCTTTTTAATCAAACTACATGTCGGAATTATGGCAATTTAGGTATACAGGGAGGAAATCTAAGCAACGAATAACCATGGTCAAAATGTTGGGAGGCCAATTTCTCTGGGAAGACACGGTCTAGATAAATTTCCAGAATTTTGAAAAGGAAGTTTTAAACTTTACATTATTATCAAGGCATGGAGGATATATTAATTATCCCTTTCCCCCTTATTTTCCATTATTATCAAAAATGTGATCTGATATGGAAGACAATAAAACCGTTTAAATGTTTGCAAATTAATGAATACAGAGTCAGCGTTGTTTCTATTTTGCCGTTTGATTTTCGTATTCTTTGCAAATATTATGGAAAATCCTCTAATTTGGGCTGTTGAATATTATACATATATGGTATATAACGGGATGAATCTATTTCTATGGATGGATGACCCATATACTATACATAAGTTGGATGTCAGTTATGTGCATTTTATTTAATAATTTATATGATAATAGATATTGATATAATCTTATGCCATTTGATATGATACGATTGAATGTTATTGTAAAATTATAAAATAGTTATGTAAAGCAACAGGAAGAGGAAACGAATTTGGAATCTTCGTATATCAATTAAGAGTATGTGCGCGTATGCATCGAATCTACACACCATAAACAGGCCATTTATTTTTTCGATCATGTTGCTTTTGAAAATATGAAAATTGTTGGTATTACAAACGTTGCGGAATTTACCAAAACGAAATGAAAAAATGTGTGTATGTTATGATGAAAGGTCAGTTATTCAATTACACTATGTAAAAAAAACAATAAATTTCCAGTTGATATATTTTGAAGTATGTTGGATCATAAGCAACGCTTCTTCTATATCTGAGGCGATTTCTGCAATATGATTTAGTTTTCGAATCAAAGTAGGTTAGACTACAATTTCAACCTTTCTTATTACTTCGCCTCTGGAGTCGGTTAAATTGTACTACGTACATTAACTAAATTGACTTCTTATTATTGCTATCTTATTGCTACAGAGGTTTTATATCTCGGATTTTTAAATATAAACTAAACAACAATTCAATCACTTATTTTATTCTAACACAATGTGGATTTCGATGTAAATGCAGTTCTACTATTTGTAAATAAAAACATTGAGAATTTTACATTTTAATGGTTACGCAAACGTCGCTCTTTCCATGGACAATAAATATGGTACCTTTGCCTAGAAACGTCTATAAAACAGTTTTTACTAGAGCTTTTAAGAACGATGTAAAATTTGTTTTAAATTTATTTCTAATAAAGAAGAAATACGATTTAATGTATGCGGCAAAACAAATACTTGATCTCTTCCTCTCTATGGCATCGTTCATCAAAGTGCCCATTTACTTTCCACCAGACGATACGTTGGGTGGCAATTGATGCTGTTCTTTTTATGTTGATTTAAGTGAAGTATTTACCGCTTCTATTGAAGAATTTACTGCTTCATTCCATACCATCACACTTTTCTCAGCGTCGACACCTAAATAAGATAAATAAAGAAACTAAACCAAGCACTTTACGCTGTGTAGCCAACTGCGACGACACACTTATCGGCTCCCCTATAAAACAGTTGGTGATTTCCTCGTAAATCCTTATGCCATCCAACAAGTGGACAAGAATAAGGTTCAATCAATTTGATGCAGTTATTCAAATGCTGTACAAACTTTTCATTGACTGGCAATCATCAAACAGCAGGATGGACCAGCATGGGGCGCATATTGACTTTCTTAGTATATGTAATAGTTGTTAATAACATAACAACTAACATAACATAGTTAATAACATTTCTCTATACGATTAAGCAGGTAAATAATTATGAACGCTGTAGATATTCTTAATATAAAAATAAAAATATTCATGATCCTAATTATTACGATGTCATTTATCATATTTTGTCCAATAGGCATTCATGCAAAATACATATATACACAATGTCTATACGTTGCAGTTAGTAATTATACAATTTATAGGCAATTTCCTTAAAAAAAGTTTGTATCTGTTTTTTTTTTTGGAATATTAACACTAGATTGCCGAAGGCAGTCATTTTGACCGTTTTTCAATTTCAAGTACAAAAACAATTGTGTAACGTTTATTAATCATAGTAGCTGCTTCCTCCCCTCTTTCATTCCCCGTATTCACATGTGCTATACCTATATTGCCTAAAAGTGGTCATTTTGACCTTTTGTGAAATATTAAATAATCAAACTACTTTTATTATTGTATAAAGTAAATTTCTTATATGACCAGATCAGTACAACAACATCGAAACCCGTTTGCTACTCTAGAAACACAAACGAACATACAAATCGGGAAAAATAAATTTCATATTTCTAGTCAATTTCACTTTCAGAGTAAAGACTTCCTCTTTTTCGAACATTCTGTCCGGGGAAACTCGAGAGCCCTACCACCGAAAACAAATAATAACAACGTTTTGTATGATTGTAAATAATGTAAAAATATTAAAAAATTAGTTTAAAAAAATTTCTTTACACAATAAAAATTCTTTCAGAATGAAGTCATTTTGACCGATTTTAGGCAATATAGGTATATACAAAATTCCCGTCTTTCTAGTGTTAAACGTGAGTTAAAAAACTTCTGTGACGTTTTCAACGTCAATTAAATTTTTTAGAAATTTGAAATTGGTTATGGAATCTATGTTAACACGTTGTAATTGACACATTAAATGTTCTATAAATAGCCAATACATATATGTATGTCTATTTTAATATATTCCTATTTCACATTTGGGCCTTACCAATATCTGATATTTCATCTGCAACACATATACGTTTGGTAGCGGCCTTACATGTAAATTTGATTGAAATGGCTGTGGTTGAGATTGTTTACAAAACATTATCTATCTTCAGTTTTATTTGAAAAAGTGAACCATTTGTCCGAAGGGTATATTGTTGTTTGTGTACATTTCACTATGTTATCGTTTCGAAAAATCATTGAAATAGAGAAGAGTGCAACTCCCGCAAGTTGTCAGTTGAGACAATTGTTTAAAGACTGAAGTGAGCCGATATCTGGTTCAACAGAAAAGCAAAGACATTTTCTTTTGTTGTTAAATGTTTACAAAAAGTGCTGCTGCTCCACTTCAATTGTTTTATGGATTTTTCCACTTGCAACAAATTTCGATTTCTTCAAAGTTTATTGATCGAGTAAAGCAAAAGAAAATTCAATTCGTTGGCGAGATTTAATGTTTATGACCACGATTTGATGCGGACCCAACCCAGCAATAAAAAACCAGCTGATTAATAATTATCTTTAGTTATGGTATTGAAACGAAGTCCGGTGATATCAATTCGCCGAAGAACCAAAAATAATTACGCACACAATGTCTAAATTACTTGTGATTGGTGACAAATTAAATTAAGTCGGTAATATAATTAACTCGATGACGGGAATTTTAATTTAAAAAAGTCAAAGGGGCATGTGCCATCATTATTTGGTTAGAATTATGCAAAAACTTTGTCAACATTTGTCAGCTAACTAATTATAAACTTCGATGTAACAAATTTCGATTAAAAACGTTTATTTCGACTTTTCCATTTAACCTCCAATATTGATGCCTATATATATATATATATTTGTATTTGCTGTTTCTAAATGATAATTTTTTACTTCAATTTTCGGTATTTTTACTTACTGAAAGTATTCTTATCATCGGAATGCTTTTGTTTTTCAATATATAGTTCAAAGAAACTTGGAAATCTTATCAGATTCTATGGTTAATCAGCATATGTTGAAATATGAAAAAGCTTAATTTATAAATGAAATGTTCGATGGAATTGACACTGGGATAATGATAATGGAATTCTGATAAGATTGTGCATTTGGACATTATTTAGCTTGAGTTTAAATTGAAATTTTAAAAAAAAAAAAAAAAAAAAAACATTTGGAAATTATCTTTGTAGCTTCCCTTATTTATTTAATAACTTTGCAAATTTTATTTATCGTCAGACAATGGCTTATTACAATGAGTAATTTCTATTTGATATTCCTGGTTTTTCTTTATAATAATGACAATCAATGCGTCATTGTGCATATTTCACGGTTTTGCTACAGAATGCCAACACCGTTAGGATTTTTATGTGGATGTTCCTACATGAACAACCGATCTAAGCCCTTATACTACGATCCCGTAACCGAAAAATCAACTATTTCGGTCTTCTAACCCAAGGAAGTTTACTTTCAATTTTTATTTCATTATGTGGTGTCCAACATTGTCGAACTGTCTACCAATTTAGGATGGAAATAAGTAAATTATTTGTACATACGTACATTGTAGGGTCTCTGCCTTTATTGACGGAGGAAAGTGAACGTTGTCTGCTCACCGTCGCAAATGTGACGTATAACAGACGAGTTAACTCTTAATATAGACATTTACAAAATGTGACTTCGGTGTTATGGCAAGTCGCAGAAAGTAGACTAGTCAAAGCCAAACATGTACACATGGCAATTGTGGCCGACCAGCTAAAAATTGTCATTATGGGGCGTTTTAAGGTTTTATGACTGGCAATTTCGGTATTGATATACAAAAATGGTGGTGGCTCTTTTTCACATTGGTAGTTTTCAATTAGTTAAAATACAAATTATTTGTTAATTGATTTTATTGTGAATATTCATATATGCGATAAAAGTTAAATTAAAAAATAGAATAACATTTTAGGTATGACACTAATAGCTGAAGATCTCATATATATATATATAATCTAAAATTCTGATTTATTTTGTCTATTTATAAAATAAATATATCAAGGTTATATGAATACATAATTGATACTCATCTATTAGTTATGGCATTACATATAAATATTTTGTATTCGAAAATAAAATTCAAATATGTTGACAATCCTGTTCAACGTAATGATGGCATATCTTGACCTATTTCACATTAGAAATTTTGGTATATCTATCCCAATGTGATTTCGATTTTCAATGATTGTCTCTTCCGTTGTTATTTTGTATATATGCCCCAAAACTACATACACAATATCAATTCTACATACATATGAATATATGTGTATGGCTTTGTATACCCAACTTCAACAAACACTTTGCCTGATCGAACAAATAAATGTCTTCCTCTGGCTAGCTGGCTGCCTGCCTGTAGTGTGTCAGTGAACATATGCGTTGTCTTCTATGCATTCTACAGGCTGCATCTGACCACGAAATATGTAGGTCCAACTAATAAATGTCGGGCAAGAGGGGGTATGGCATGGCACGCGTCTCTATTCTTATCAAAATAACTCAGAAGTTGAGACGAACATCGGCCATACACGGCTACTATCTCTCATTTATTTATTTATTTTCAATAATAAGGGAGAGTTTTCAATGTAAATCAAATCAATCTTTATATTCCATTCCATCTAAATGAATAAGAATATATATTTTAAGTGAAAATTAATTTCCACCCCCAATGCATTCATATTTTTCGTATTAACTGATCTGTAATCTGTGAAATAAATAAAAAATAAAACGAGTAAATAAAAAATGTTGTTTTTATATTCCCATTTCTATTCTATTCATGAATGTGTCATGATTTGTTATTGTTTGCTATGGAAAATGAGTCATTCATCGATGAGCTTTCGTATGAAATTGGCAGGGTTGGGAAATCGGAAACAACTTTGCATGCAAAGTGGAAAACGCCCTACATTGTGTACACAAAAAAAATCCGAATTTTCTAATCATTCATCTTGGAGCTGCGAATTTTGTGTAATTTCTTCATTTTTAAATTAATGATTTTAAGTAAAAATAGCACATCTTACACTGAATTAAAACTTAATGTCCTGAAACAGATCCCGTTAAAAGAGATATTTTGTTTTTAAATTGTAACCAATTGCTGTAACCAATAAGATTATGGAATTTTTGAAAGGTACAGACAATTCAAAAAATTTATGTCGTTTTTCTTTTGTCAAACACTGTATGCAGGCAGATACGCCTAAGATACTCATTTATATTTGTTATTAAAAATGATCTAATTGTCAATTTGTATTTAGGTGTTAATTTTCCCATCCCTGCCATTCAATACCGAGGTGACTAATTACTTAACCATGAGAACAAATAGATTTGTTAACTCTGCGTATTATGTGTCATCAAATTCAGTGTTAGGTGCATTCGTAATAGCAGCAAAAAATGTACATACAAATCGATAATTAGCGGATTTATATATTAACAAGTATTTAAAAAAACCTAAATAAGATTCGATTAAAATATTATTTGTCATAGATAATTAAAGGCAATTGTTGCAGAACATTTATGTACAGTCAAAAACTGCAATAAAAATATATCCTATGAGTTGTTAGTTTTTATTTAAACATTGAAATTATAATAAAATTTTAGACAGTCGATTTCAGAAAAATTCATTATTTTAAAATATCGTTTTATTAAAAAATGTATGTATATGTATTTTATGGTTATTCCAGTCAACGTTAAATTGTATACAAGAATTATACATTTTCCTAAATAAGATTTCGGCTAATCTTTGGCACCTGTCGAGCCATAATTAGTTTATTTTATCACTCTTGCCATAGATTTCGTATTTTCCACAATTTCTAAATTTTATTGACGTCCATTGGTAACATAAAAAAATCCATATAAATAATCTTAATAATTTGCAATAAAAAACGTTAGTTATCTAATCTATCTTCATGTTATTTCAACCGTTCCTTAGCACTGTTATTTACTTCTATGTGATAAGAGAAATTGAAAATTGAAAAATAAAAGCCCTATTTGCGTCCGAGCGTTTATTTTAATATAAATCACAATGAAATCTATACGATGTCTATACCATCTTAACACGTTGGGGTCCGGCAGCGAACTTTTCCTGGAGGAAAAAGACTACAAATTGTGCTTTGACATTTGGTGAAAGGCGCTAAACTGATTGATATATAGCATTTCCAGATTAAATGAAACCTTTTGCAAATTAAATGAAACCTTTTGCAAATTAAATGAAACCTTTTCTAAATTAAATGAATCCTATTCCAAATTAAATGAAACCTTTTCCAAATTAAATGAAACCTTTTCCAATTAAAATGAAACCTTTTACAAATAGAATAAAACCTTTTCCAATTGAAATGAAACCTTTTACAAATAGAATGCAACTTTTTCCAAATTAAATGAAACCTTTATTCTTATCTAAGGAAATATAATATTTGCAGTAATTTTAAACCAATATTTGAAAATTAAATCAAAAAATATTAACAAATATAGTTGTATGGCTATGTAATTAACATAAATATTCTTTAATTCGGTGTGATTTCATTTAATATCTTTACTACATAAAACTAAATAAATAGTAATACAAACTGGAGTATTTCTTGACATTTTAATAAATAAATATTTAAGAACAAGTATTGAATACCCGGTCCTAAATGCGAAATATATATTTGACTTAATAAATTGTTGATGATAAGGTAACTGCTTATCTTAATGAAGAGGTTCCCGACTTGCAGCTTGTGGGATTTTCAAAATCATGTCCATAACGTAGTTAGAACAATCTTGCCGAGTAAGCTTTTGAATACTTCGCTCGATTACATCAACAATGTTATGTTCCATTGAAACGTCACACAGCTCATCTCTTGCACATATTTTTATTTTTGAAAATGCATTTTCGATTGGATTTAGCATTGGAGAATAAGGCGGTAAGAATTTAAGGTTGCATCTTTTGGATTCGATCAAATTTTTTATGTCATGTCGCTTGTGTATTTGAGCGTTATCCATTATCAATTATCAAGAACGAATTTTCCTACTCCAAATTGATTTTCTCCAAAAGACTTTCTATAAATAATTTAAATCTGTCTGCATTGACACTGCAATTAGAAACTATTGTGTGATGTACAACTCCCGTGTTGTTTATTGCTACAATAGAGTGACATTACGACCTCTGACCGTAGGCAACACAATGTGTGCTCCTGTTCCTTGTCTTGAACGGGCTTGGGTTCTTCGTATGTGAAGATTAAATCCACACTCATCAATGAATATTAATTTTTCTCCTTGTTGGGGTATCCATTTTGTAAAGTCTTGAGCATATTTTTGTCTCAAGCCTAATGTTCTGGAGCCATTCATTCGTTCTATTTCAATAGAGGCCATCTTCAACGTAATTTTTAATTTCCGTAATCCATTTTCTATGCAGCTTGTGGAAATATTTATATCATTTTCTTTCAACAGTTTAGTTTTTATGGCCTTGAGGGTAATTCCAGGTTGACTTTCTATATAGAACTCGATCAGACTTAAAACTTGTGGTGTCAACAACTTAGTTCTATTTCCTCCACGCTTATTTCCCTTCAATGTTCCAAAATTTTGTTTGTATCTTCTTATTAATGTTTTTGCTGAATTTATTTTTATACAGGTTAAATTTACAACCTCGGAAATGGTTCTCCCCTCTTCATAGAATTTAAATATTAACAATTTCATGTCTTTTGTTATTTTGTTATACTGACCCAATTTGTTTCGGGGTCTTGTAGATGTACCTTCGGTAGGTTCTGGAGCATTTCCACTTGCAATACTTGGCGAGGATATTGATTCTTCCTCAGGTTCCCAATTATCAGAGCTTCCCGAGCTAAAATCAGGTTCGCATTTATTTTAATCGTTGCTATTTTTAAATACAGTGAACTCTCGATAATGTGAACATCCAAAACAGTGAACTCTCTACAATGTGAAGTAATTACAAACAAAATTTTGGAACATTGAAGGAAAATAAGCGTGGAGGAAATAGAACTAAGTTGTTGACACCACAAGTTTTAAGTCTGATCGATTTCTATATAGAAAGTCAACCTGGAATTACCATAAAAACTAAACTTTTGAGAGAAAATGATATAAATATTTCCACAAGCTGCATAGAAAATGGATTACGGAAATTAAAAATTACGTTGAAGATGGCCTCTATTGAAATAGAACGAATGAGTGGCTCCAGAACATTAGGCTTAAGACAAAAATATGCTCAAGACTTTACACAATGGATACCCCAACAAAGAGAAAAATTAATATTCATTGATGAGTGTGGATTTAATCTTCACATACGAAGAACCCAAGCCCGTTCAAGACAAGAAACAGGAGCACACATTGTGTTGCCTACGGTCAGAGGTCGTAATGTCACTCTAATTGCAGCAATAAACAACGCGGGAGTTGTACATCACACAATAGTTTCTAATTCCAGTGTCAATGCAGACAGATTTAAATTATTTATAGAAAGTCTTTTGGAGAAAATCAATTTAGAGTTGGAAAATTCGTTCTTGATAATGGATAACGCTCAAATTCACAAGCGACATGACATAAAAAATTTGATCGAATCCAAAAGATGCAACCTTAAATTCTTACCGCATTATTCTCCAATGCTAAATCCAATCGAAAATGCATTTTCAAAAATAAAAATATGTGCAAGAGATGAGCTGTGTGACGTTTCAATGGAACATAACATTGTTGATGTAATCGAGCGAAGTATTCAAAAGCTTACTCGGCAAGATTGTTCTAACTACGTTATGGACATGATTTTGAAAATCCCACAAGCTGCAAGTCGGGAACCACTTCATTAAGATAAGCAGTTACCTTATCATCAACAATTTATTAAGTCAAATATGTATTTCGCATTTAGGACCGGGTATTCAATTCTTGTTCTTAAATATTTATTTATTAAAATGTCAAGAAATTCCCCAGTTTGTATTACTATTTATTTAGTTTTCTGTAGTCAAGATATTAAATGAAATCACACCGAATTAAAGAATATTTATGTTAATTACATAGCCATACAACTATATTTGTTAATATTCTTTGATTTAATTTTCAAATATTGGTTTAAAATTACTGCAAATATTATATTTCCTTAGATAATAATAAAGGTTTCATTTAATTTGGAAAAAGTTTCATTCTATTTGTAAAAGGTTTCATTTCAATTGGAAAAGGTTTCATTCTATTTGTAAAAGGTTTCATTTTAATTGGAAATGATTTCATTTAATTTGGAAAAGGTTTCATTTAATCTGGAAATGCTATATTTTAAGATTTAGACATAATTGTTTATTGTAATGAGAATATATGGCAAGTTTTGCGTTGTATTTGCAACTTCCCACATTTGATAAATATAGTATGAATTAAAAAAATACATCGGTTTTTTTTTTTTAAACCCGTTCGCGACACTATTATAGGCGTACTATTTAATTTGTTATTTTTGTTCATTTATTTAAGTCAAGTCACTTCCAACATCTTCTGATCTAAATAGAACATGTAAGCTTTCTTCCACCTGACTACAAATCCATTATTCCACGATCCCTGTTCGGCAGAAAGTAGCTATTTACCAGTAGATTTATAGGTGTATATAGAAATTTCATTATTTAAGATTGTAAAGAATATTGCGACCATCCGACAGATTTCGAAATTATAAGCCTTTTTAGATAAAGGTTAATATTTTTGTAGATAACTACTTCTTACAAATAGGATTGATTTCTTTAAATTCCAGTAAATATTTATGATGCATTCAGGTTTGTTATATTTAATTTATAGTGTTTCCCGATGATGTTCGCTTTATTTCTTTTCTTCTAAAGGAAATCATGGCATATCTTTAACAACATCATTATCATTTGCATTGCAATTCACACATGGCTCATAATAAAATCTAATGAAGCAGTGGAGATCTCAGTAAAAATAAACAGATGCGCGTGCAAGCAGCACTCCAATTGTTGACCACCGCGGTCCATCTCATTACACCAAGGAAGAAGTTACATAGGTATATTGCGATTATTGGTAGTGACGATGATAGGTGCTGGTTGCACTGATGATAACATCACATATCACCAACAACAAAAACAACAGAAAAGAACAACATTATCACCTCACACATTGCCGGTTTGATTACCGGCATGCACGGCTGTTTGGACCTGTTTAGATGTTTGCGTCTGATTTTGTGTGCACTAAAATGAATGGTTGGTTGGGTGCAAATGAAAAGCGATATCCAGACGATGCCGCCATTCACGGTGTATGTTTCGTTGTGTGTACACAGGTCAGTTAACCTGATGCAACAGACTTTAGTTTATGAGCTCATCGTGTGCTACAAAACACGTGAAATACCGGACAAATGAACAAATTGTGACGGTTGGATGAAATCGATTTTGTTTTGTTTTTCATTTTTCTATTCTAACAATTTCACTTTTGTTTTCACATCTTGTCATTGGACTCACAACACCTCTACAGCTCTGTAGTAGTTTTCAGACCCAGTTAAGTGAAAACAAATTAATGTGAATGATGACGACGACGTCTGGTCAATGGTATGCACATATTAGAATCGTTCGTGACTATAAAATTTATAATAATATGTAGCATATGTTTAGGAGGAATGATATACAGTGTCATTATTACCAAGTTTGTTGGGCCTTGCGTATGACAAAAATCGAACAGATAAAAATACAGGATAGTCCCAAATCACACAACCTAGAATTATGGAAAATTATGTTGAGATTGATGTATAAAGAAATTAAACGACAACAAACTCATTTAAACCACCAGACTCTTTTGGAATTAGGGGAAAATAATATTTGTTAACGAGCGTTCGTACGCCCGGACTTATTTGCCCCACTTTTTCGAGTACTCAATATTTTGAAAACTTGTACATCTCATATAAAGCGAACAAAATTGGACATTCAATTTTGTTCGCTTCATTGAACATCGAACACCGTCCTTCTTATTCTTGTACCTCCCCCGCAAAATGGTCAAAATTTGCCTGAATTTGATTTTATACAACCTAATATTTTAATTATAGCTGTATAATGTTGAAAGATGAGACTTAATGGGTCAACATTTGGAAGACTTGTACATCTCATATGAAGCGAACCGAATATCCAATTTCATCAAAATATTGCACAACGTAATATTTTGCCGTACTTAGATTATGACCGAAGATGAGACCCGTCGGTGTATGTTCGTACAGCGTCCTTGGTAACTCAAATCTATAAGAAACGACATTTTATTTTGTACACACATGATTGGTACCAAAAGTTTTGCTGGGTGTTTTTTTACGTTTGGTTAAACATGTTTAAACGATTGGTCGATTTTCTATATTGGTAATTATGGTGAAACTCTTCTAAAAAATATTCATATTCCATTTTTTTTAACATTTCAACAATTTTGTAAATTATTCGGATGTAACTTTCTTTTGCTACATTGAAAGCAATGCCCATTATTGATATGTTATTTCCGTTTCGCACCAAACAATAAATCATTCTTCTGATTGAAATATGTATTTCATTCATATGCTCGTTGTGTGTTAAAAATTGTTTACTTTTGTTCGAGATATACCCACCTCCTCTAGTGGTAAGATCCACAAAAATATGTAAAATTGTTATACCGATTACAATGCACCACTGTGTGGCGCCAAATTTATGTTGATTGATCCCAGCTATCGAGAAATGATGCTCAGAAATATACCTGTTGATTGTTTGGAATGCAATTAGCCCCAATGCATTGATTCCGGAGGTGTGAGAATATCGACAAACGTTGGAAGTGGAATTTACATGAACAACTAACCCATTGACATATAATGATTATGGAATAATTATTGTTTGTTTGTAATGTATTCTGTCTGTTTGATTGAGATGGGCACGATGTGGGTAGCATCTTAGTTGCGCCACATTTTATCTATGCGTGTGTGCGATCATTATTGAAAATATTGAATGAAGTTGTTTGTTAATTTATTACGTCTTACTATTACAGATTTCAAGTTGGCTCCATTTATACATACATCGGTGAGGTATGCGTCTCCATGAATCCCTACAGACAGATGAATATCTATGGCCCCGAAACGATAAAAAAATACAAGGGACGAGAACTATTCGAAAACCAACCACACGTATTTGCCATTGCCGATGCTGCATATCGAATATTGAAACAGCGTCAACAGGATACATGTATTTTGATATCGGGTGAATCGGGTGCTGGCAAAACTGAGGCATCAAAAATTATTATGAAATATATTGCCGCTGTAACCAATATCCATGGCCAGAATGAAATTGAAAGGTAAGTTGCGAATTGCTAGAAATATAGATTATAATAAGGGCAATAAAGGGCAAAATATAAAAATGTAACGTACAATAATTGAAGATAACTGCAACAGTAAAACTCAATAGTAACTACATCAAATTATTATACAAATTCACACCTATTATACAAATTTTGGGGAATTGCGAATATACGACAAGTCAATAATTATTGTCTGTTTTATGAAGTTATTATTGCTGACAAATTTTCAGCATTATAATTGTATTTTTTCCACATCTATCTACTTTTTGAGATGTTCGTGTTCTTTAAAAATGTTGTTTAAAAATATGGCACTTAGGGCACACTGGGGCACATTCGGCACTTTTTTTAAAGATCTATATCAGGTATTAAAACTTTATTGCTGGTTATTGTCGTCTGATACTTAATTATAAAATCTAGTACCCTAAACATATAATAAATTAGTCTTAATAAAAAATTGTACTGTTTTGTAAAAAAATCTAATTCGCCGAATGTGCCCCTACCCGGGGTAGCTTCGGCATTTGAGTGGGCACATTCGGCGCCATAGTCATAGCCTGGTAATTATCACCGCTATCTATCAGTCTGATTGAAATACAGATCCTCTAAATGTTCCATTTTGTTTCAATATGTGACTCAAAGTTTGACTTTTAAGGCTATTTTTCAAGGTCACACACACCATCAGAAATAGCATTTTTCTATGGAATTTTCGTCAAAGCAAGCACGTTTGGTCGTACATATGTAATTTCGAACCATATTTAAGAATTATTTTTAAAGACAATCTAAAAACATTTTAAGGAAATAATATTGCACTATCTGTATATGGCCGAATGTGACCCACTTTAAAATGCCGAAAGTACCCCGAAGGTGTTTTTTTAATCTTTTTTCCATTTATTTCTATGAATCTTCTAAAAACATTATATTTTTAATTATTTTTATAAGAACACGCATTGTAATTAACTACTTTTTAATAATACTGCCTTAAAAATTAAAATGTTTTATACAGGAAATACATACGAAATGGAATGGAAATATTACAAAAACATCTGTAAAAATACACAAAGCCGTGCATATAAATAAGCTTTTTAGCTAGAGATTTCAAACTTTGCGACAGTTATTTATTTTGATATTCGATACCTATGTATCGAAATTAGTTATGTACGGTGAGAGCTTCATATCGAAAACGCGATTGCCGAATGTGCCCCGATGCCGAAGGTGCCCAATTCTCCCCTACATGTAAATTGTGAAGTCGATGAATAAAGCCATCGAAAACGTTCCATCCATTCAAAATCTAAATCAACAATTTCATCTATAGATGTAGGAGAATCCACTTTTAGTTTTTTGCTGTAATATTTAATTAAGGGAAGCCATAGTAATTTCAAATTTTAATTGTCAATTTGTTAAAAGTATAAACTTTAAATACTCCACTTTATAACCATTAAACAACTTAAGTCATCAAGAGACACTTTGCAGGCCACACCTTATCCACTAGCAGTAAGTCTATTGAGTTGTTCTGTAGTGTAGTGGTCTTGTATATGGACATGATGACGCATCATATCGCCGTACAACGAAATCGCTTGCACATAATTTGTCGTTTTACCTCCTCTCATACGTAAGCTTTATATTTCGCATTAAGGGTATTACTCCAGTAACACCTCAATTTATTTTGTGGTCCTTTTGCGGACTCCAATTACGACCCATATTAATGCTAGCTAGCGTGTCATGTGTATTTCATTTTTTATTGTCAGTTAAATGTTAGAAGAGTAGGAGGCGGGATAGATTATGTGTGAATCCAAAGGAACTAAATGAAGTTAATATTGGCAAATAAATTGTAGGAGATATTAATTTAAAACTTAATTGCAGGCCAATATATTTTAGTGCATTTTTATTGTGTTTAAGTTCTAGGAATTTAAGGATTGTCGTGTGTAGGTTTTTATGATTATGGAAAATTATTAAGTGGTTATTAAAATAATGCAATCTGTATATCGTTTTATTACATTTTATTTCCAGAGTAAAAAATGTGTTGATCCAAAGTAATGCCATTTTGGAAACGTTTGGTAATGCGAAGACAAATCGTAATGACAACTCCAGCCGTTTCGGTAAATACATGGACATTGAATTTGATTACAAGGCCGATCCAGTTGGTGGTATTATAACCAATTATTTATTGGAAAAATCTCGTGTGGTGCAGCAGCAACCCGGAGAACGAAATTTCCACAGTTTTTATCAGGCAAGTATACTATTATTAATTCGGTATTTAAGACATGCATTTTATGTATAAGTATTTAAGGGAACCCACCCCCCCCCCCCATTCTCGATTTTTTATTTCTAAGATTTTAAATGGGCTGGTAAATGAATACCAATGCTTGTTAAGGTTTGTAACTTTGCACATATATATTTGAAGATTTAAAAAGGAAGAAAAATAATTTACAAAAAATTTTTGTTGTTGTTTTGTTGTTGTTTTTTGTGATCAAAGAAAAGTCCTTATTTTTGATGGCGGGCATGATAACTCTTCACTGGAACATCGGAATCCGAAAATTCCAACGGTGTTAGAAAGAGTACATGTCTGGCTCTCGTATGAACTAGGATTATTGACCTCGCTCTAAAATTAACAAAATGGCGGACCTTTGAAAAAATATTTTTGGAAAATCGCCGATTTTTTACCAAAAACCAAGTTAAAAAATAAGGAAGATCTTCACCGATTGGCTTTATCCTAGTCTATACGATAGCTGTACACTCACAGAGAAACGTGTAAAAATTTGAAATCGATTGGGTTATTAGTTTTTGAATTATCGTGCCCGCCATTCGCAAAAAAATGTTTAGAGAAAAACGCGTTTAAAGTTTGAGAAGCTCTTCAGCCGTCACTTGATGCTGACACAATAAATCGGCTATATCTTCAAGAGTTCTTGAGATTTTTACTTGAAATTTTGCAGGGACATTCTTGAATTAGTGTAGGTTTTAATTAAGTCAACAAAAATTTTGACCCCGAGAATGGGGGGGGGGGTCCCCTTAACGAACAAACAAGCGAAATTCATTGTTAGCCGTAATGAAATCTTTGGACTTGTATGTGCTGTAATTTAAGAATGTATGATTTCGTCCAACATACAAACGCCCACAAATTTCCTTAGTTCCAAATATTGATAAGTAAACTTAGCAATAAGTGGGGAGTTGGCCACAAACAAAAATAAATTCATACAATTCACATTTAGTTAAATTACTAATTATCTTGGCTGGGCAGAAATTCATCATTGTTAGCAAAACAACAACAGAGTGGTTAACAAGAAAACAATTAAAAATGTATATGTATAGTTGACGGTGACGAATTGTTATTGACATTTATCAAAATTCAAGGCGTAATATTTACTTAGAATTTATATTCATATTTTGGATGTATTATAAACTGTTATCGAAATAATACAACTAAAGATAGCATATATGACCGCAAATATAATTAAGTTAGTATCGCAAATCTTACATTTATTATGATAGAGTTAATTTCTCCTTTGAAATATTCGTTGTCCCTTTTGTTTTGAGCCACAAAAGCACAGGGATCCAGATTTTTTAGCGGATATTCCTATATTCGCCACCTTGTCTCTTTAAAATAATACAAAAACAATTAAATACCGAAGGCGGAATGTTATCTACAATTTTAAGGCATATTAATGTAAATATTTGCCCTACTTACATTTCCTGCTTCTCTAGCAGGATTGTAATGAAATTAAATGCCGAAAGGCGGAATGTTATCTACAATTTGAAGGCATATTAATGTACATATTTGCCCTATTTACATTTCCTGTTTCTCTAGCAGGATTGTTTTCTACGGAGATGTTCAAAGCCTTCAGGCCCATTAAAGATAAATTACAAAATGCATATAAAGCGCTTAACCTAATAAAGGATAAACTATCCAAAAAAAAAAAAAAAAAACTAAAAAAATGTAAAATAAATTCAAACATTCGTAAATACCATAATCAAAACTACTCCTCGTTATAGACATTTTAACGGGGCACTTATTCTTTATATTATTATAAAAAATAAAATTTATGATACATATATACAAAGATTTTATATATTTGTCTCTTAATTTTAGCTATTGCGTGGTGCGAGCGACAATGAACTACGACAACATAATCTTAATAGGGATCCATCGAAATATCACTACATGAATCAAGGTAGTATGGATGTTTTGAGCGAGAAAAACGACTACAAAAGCACAAACGCTGCATTTAAAACACTTGGATTCTCCAGCGAAGAGATTTCAACAATTTGGCGCATTATTGCTGCAATATTACACCTGGGCAACATTGAATTCCAAAGTTAGTATAGGACTATATAATTATAAGTATATTTTTTTTACTTGTATAAGTATATTTCCCTATTCGTTCTTAGTGATCGAAGACGAGTTGGTCATCAGCAACAAGTCGCATTTACAATGGGCTGCACAATTGCTACAGGTTACCCCAGATGAACTCTCCACATCGTTGACAAAACGTGTGATTGCTGCCGGTGGCAATATCATGAGAAAGGATCACAATGCCAGCCAAGCAGAATATGGAAAAGATGCTTTGGCTAAGGCCATATACGATCGACTCTTCACATGGATCATTTCACGCATTAATCGTGCCATATTGTTCCGTGGTTCCAAGACCCAGGCTCGTTTTAATTCAGTTATTGGAGTTTTGGATATCTATGGTTTTGAAATCTTCGACTCCAACAGTTTTGAACAATTCTGCATCAACTATTGCAACGAAAAATTGCAACAATTATTTATAGGTGAGTTTGTAAACTTTTTTGTAAATAATATAATTTCGATCAACTAGGTGTACAATCTTTGTCATGTAGAATTGGTGTTGAAACAAGAACAAGAGGAATATCAAAGAGAAGGAATAGCATGGAAAAACATTGAATACTTCAACAACAAGGTATGTTTTTGATTGTTCTATATATATTAGAAATTAGTACAAGATTATTCATCATAATCGTCGTGAATAATATGCATTTAGATAATTTGTGACTTGGTGGAACAACCGCATAAGGGTATTATTGCAATAATGGACGAAGCATGCCTGAGTGTTGGCAAAGTGACCGATGAGACGTTGCTAGAAGCCATGGATAAAAATCTTAGCAAACATCCCCATTACACGAGCCGACAACTTAAACCAATGGACAAGGAACTGAAACACCGCGAAGATTTTCGTATTACTCACTATGCCGGAGATGTCATTTACAATATAAACGGGTTTATAGAGAAAAATAAGGATACATTATATCAAGATTTCAAACGCCTATTGCATCATTCTTCGAACAGTTATCTGAGCGAAATGTGGCCTGAAGGGGCACAAGATATAAAAGCCACCACCAAACGGCCGCTAACGGCTGGCACACTTTTCCAACGTTCCATGATCGACTTGGTAAATACACTGTTGAAGAAAGAGCCGTTCTACGTCCGATGCATCAAGCCAAACGACATGAAGAGTCCAACCGTTTTTGATGATGAACGTGTTGAACATCAAGTACGTTACTTGGGTCTATTGGAAAACGTTCGTGTACGTCGTGCCGGTTTTGTTCATCGACAACGTTATGACAAATTCCTACTACGCTACAAGATGATCTCACAGTACACTTGGCCCAACTTCCGCGCTGGCAGTGATCGTGATGGTGTACGTGTTCTAATCGAAGAAAAGGGATTTAGTCAAGATGTCAAATATGGCCATACAAAAATATTTATACGGTCGCCACGCACTCTTTTCTCTCTGGAGCAACAACGCAACGAAATGATCCCACATATTGTGACATTGCTGCAGAAACAAGTTCGTGGTTGGATTGCCCGCCAGAACTATAAAAAGATGAAGGCAGCAATGGTCATAATGAGGGCATACAAAACATATAAACTGCGTTCATATGTGCAGGAATTGGCTAACCGTTTCCGTACTGCCAAAAGTATGAGAGATTATGGACGGAGCATCCAATGGCCACATCCTCCTCTGGCTGGACGAAGAGCTGAACCCGGGCTACGCCGCATCTATGACAATTGGAGAGCGTACATGATCTTGCGCAAATATCCACGAAGTGAGTGGCCACAACTACGTCTTCAGATTATTGCAGCCACCGCCATTAAAGGTCGTCGACTCTATTGGGGACAACAGAATAAGTGGTTGGGCGATTATCTGGCAAATTCGCACGAGAACTCTGCTTCTTTGGCGTACGGCACAAATGTCAGAAATCTGAAAAATGTTGATGGTTTCAAAAATGTTATCTTCTCTTCGTTTGCTAAAAAATTCAATAAACACAACAAACAGGCCGATCGTGCCTTTATAATAACGGATAGTGCAATTTACAAGCTGGATGGTGCCAAGAACAAGTTCAGAAATATGAACAGATCGATATATATAAAGGATGTAAGTAGACCTGTGATTATGTACATAAGTCGTAAATACAACATGTGTTTGATTATTTTTCAGTTAACCTCTATAAGCATAAGTACAGGACGAGATCAATTGGTCGTATTCCATTCCCCGCAAAACAATGATTTGGTCTTTTCGCTGCAAGGAGAACATGGGCCTCTCAAGGAAGATCGTATCGGGGAATTAGTCGGCAATGTGTGCAAAAAATATTATGAGTAAGTCAAATTAAACAAAAAAGTGGCATATCCATTCATGTTTTTTAATACTCTATCTTCATTTTATGTTTCACTAGTATTTGTAATCGGGAACTAAGAGTAGACGTTTCAGCCAATATTATGTGCCGTCTCGGAGGTAAATCACGCACAATTGTGATCGAAGCTGCGGCTGGAGTGGAAAATCCAAATTTCCGACATGCTGCGGGCAACATTATTTTCGAAGTTCCAACACATTATTGTGTTTGAGAGCAAAGCTGGACTTTAATTGTTATATTCTTGTTTTTTCTTCTTCTTTTTTCTTTATTTCGCTTAACAACGACAGTAGAGCTTTTACTAGCTGATATTGTTTACAAAATTTCCAAAAACTATTATAAATTATTTTTATACATACACTACACAAAACTAGGTTATCTAAACATTCATGTATGCCTGCATCATATATGAAGTGTTAATAATTAATCGTTATATATTATTATTCTTATTGTAAGTTGAGTATTTTTATATAATAATTATTAATATAACTAATCTAATTATTGTTTGATGTTATTGTGTCACTAGTTAAGTTAATTGAAACAGGAAATTATACGAAAAAGTATTATATGTACAGTAAAATAAAATTGTGCATTTCCTTTTTATTTACTTTTTTATTGTGGAACCTATTGTTTTACATAAATAAAAATATTTGTAGAATCGGGAGTGAAGATATCATTATGAAATCAACTCTACACTTGCGTTGTAGTATTTAAAGTAAGTTTTGTTAAATGAGAATATGTCAAAACTAGCATTTTAACTAATTGCAAATAAATTAACTAAATGGTGCCATTCCCACTTTAAGTTATAAATTTATACAAATAATTTCGTTTTTTTTTAATATTAATGAAAGTGATAGTGGTCAGTCAAGGTGGACCATTGGACTGTGTGCCTTTGCAATGAATAAGCGCTTTGATTTTTTATATAAAAAGAGCTACTTACCTTTTTCATATACAAATATATATTTTTATATTAAAAATCAAAACATTCAGTATACAATCATTTATATTTGTAGAGTACAGCGTTCAAGTACTTACAAAAGTCTCCCAAATCAAATATTCTCCAAAAGGATACGAAGAAAAACGATAAACAGTTATACAGTTTTTTAAACTAAGAATATATTATATATTATAATCATACTGCATAAAAATTAAATAAATGCAAAATGTGACAAATAAACATATAACAAATACTGTGTTTTTTAATTTTTTTGTTTGGTGAAAATCACTTTAGATTTCTAAAAATACATTGCCAGCAAACCTAATAGAAACCAGTGAGCGGAGCAGTATAGTCGGACGGGGCCGACCATACGATACCCTACACAACTATCACGGAAATCTAACCTTCTGCGGATTTTTATTCCGAGCCTGGCAATATTTCGTATTAGTTGCACCCTCTTGTCCGCTTAGAGGTTAACAGTACCACTTCCTTACACTGACATATTTTCCGAATATTACTAATATTCAGTACAGTCCTTCTAATTACTTGTTCAGATTCCCTTGACCGTGGGTTGTGTTGTGATGTTCGGTTTATAATTGTGGCCTATAGATCGACTCGAAAAACATAAGTTTTCGGTCCACTTCATTCCAAAATTATTATCTGATCATCACCGAAAATTATAGTCGTTGTCCTTGACCACTACTGGAACCTCATGGAACATTTCAAAGCGATCAGCTCTATATTTCCGCCCTCCAGTGTTTTAATGGGTTACTAAATAATAGCTCAGTACGTAAGCACCTGTAAATATTTAGGTGTAACTCCCACATATGAGTACATAGGACCATTGGTATCAATTTAAAGGTCAACCACTCCTCTTGGATATTATGTCAAATTCGCGGGTCTTTGTTCTTCATGGGTAAATATATACGCTATAGAATACAAATTTTGTCATTTTTCACACAAAAGTCAGGGTCAATTTGATCCGCTAAATATTGACCGATCTTTATCAAAATAGGCATGCTTATTCTTTGCCCCAATCCCCTTTTCCATGTAAAAATTCAAGATGTTTGGGCCATAATTGTGGCCTCTGGAGCGACCAGAAAAACGGACAAAAATAAAGTTTTTGGTCCATTTCATCCCCTAAACATTAACCAATCTTTTCCAAAAACAATAGGGGTCTTCATTGGCCAGAACATATCCTACATGCAAAATTTCGTGAAGATTGGTCCATAACTGTAGCCTGCATCGTGTTTACAAATTATAATGGACGGACGGACACACATGTCTTGATCGACTCAGCTAGTCGAGATATGACGATCGGTATACTTAAAGGTGGGTCTAGGATCAATATTTCGCGGCGTTACAAACTTTTGGGGCTGCACAAAGCTATAATACCCTGACAACATAGTTGTGTAGGGTATAAAAAGCTTAACGTGGTAGTTTGAATGGATTTTTCACTTTGTCGCTGTTTTCCATACCACACATAAAATGGGTTTAAAGTGACAGATCTGATTCCCCAGTGACATATTATGATAGATAGGAAATCAACGATATGGATCAATTCAATCACCCCATGGTATATTCAGTAAGGTAGCCACATAGGCGAATTTCTAAAACAAAACATCGCTTGTTGTATTTTGATATGTCAAAAATATTTTGCCAAAACAAACAGATTCATAAGTTTTTTACACAAATTCTTGTAGAAAATGTAAAGTATTGCCAAACAAGCTCTTCAAAATTCAGAGATTTTCATTTATAATTTTGTTTTTATTTTTTGAATCTACATTACAACAATATTTTTGACATTTATTTGCACCAATAGCTGCGCCAATGGAGCTACCTTTTTAAATATACCTTGAATCGCTCTTATTACGGTAGGCATAGTTGTTGTACGGCACATCTCGTAGGCGTAGTCAAATGAATTGTCGTAGTCGTTTTTGGTCGGTATTGTGTAAAATTTACGACAAAGCCAAATTTTTGTAATAGATTTTTCTTTTACTCTGTTACAAAACCAAAACAAAAATTGTACTTTTAGAACGCTTTTTTATATTGTATTGTAACCCTAACCATTTATATTTATTTCAAGATTCTTTTGATGACAGCATACATCAAAAGAATCTTGAACGATAAATAATATGTCCTACTGAACGATAATTCCCTAATTTATCAGTAAAATTTGTTCCAATAAGTCTTCCTGGGGCTCCTATAAGGCTTCTATTTCACTCCGATTTTGGAATTTCGGAACAATATTATTCTAGTTCCGATTCCCGATTTATGTTGTTTATGTTAGTTGTTAGATCTTGTGTATTTGACAATAGTGACGTGCCTTCCTGTTTGCATTCATCACGTATGCTCCCCATAGTCGACAACGGGGGTTAAAAAGTCTATTTGTTCAGAAGCAATTTTTCCGTGAAAAAAGTTTGTAACATTTGAACCGATGAATATATTCAAGGGCTATACATTATGTCATCCATTAAAGCAAGCTGATATCTACATCTTTTGTCAAAATATATAGAATTGGAAAAACAACTATAGTTAGCTTTGACAAAGTCATCGTTATAATTTTCAATAAGGTTAACAGGTCTGCGAATTCATGCCTTAGTCTTCTCTTGCTGTCAACATTTGAATCGCGAAATACCAACTAGAATAGGATTAAAACTAAAAATATCTGCGGATAGTGGGAAGCCCAATATTATTCTTTGGGTAACTGTGGATACTAAATAAACAGTCGCTGACAATCAGCGGGTTCAGTGGGAGTGTCTTGGAGAAAATGACCGAGTGCCCATGATTCTTGAATTGAGGAGGCGAGAATGGCGCCTCTAAATAACCAATTCAGAGGTCTGGTTCACTACCTCCTAAAAGGACCCCCCTAACGCTGGGGTGTCATGCGATCTCGTGTCCATCAGTGTTCTACGGTTTGCAGTCAAGGTCCTGACTATTAGATGCTATGCCATGATCAACCAGAAATCCTCACTAAAATCGAATGCTATGGAGCCGAATTTAATGATCAACCTCAAATTCTCAATAAAACCTACTACAATGCAGCCAAAATTAAAAAAAGTTTTGTTTGTGGCTGATTAAATCGGGGTTTTTGATATTTGTTTTATCGCCAAGTAATATGGGCAAAGTGTATGTAAATAGTTCATATCGTTAGCTAAAATGCAAAAAGACGTAACTAACAATAAATTGAAAATTGACTTTTTGAATGAATATTGTGAATGTAAATAAACTACATGTGTTGACAAAGTTTTACACGTCTGCGGTCAAAAAAGAAGATTCTATTAACAAAAAACAAAAAGTCGTAACTTCAAGTGGGTTTATAGTAATAATAATATAATAATTAAAAAAATAATTTTGTTTTATTTAGGTACAAATCTGTCAGTGTATTAAAAGTGAACTTAGAAAAATCTTCATTTGACAAGTTTATAGTTTTCATTCAAAACTGTTTTTTGCTTCTCCTACACAATTATGCTTTAGCTAACGATATATTATTTGCATCAATATATATGGGCACTATAGCCAATTTTTTAATATTAAATTTTCAAAAAATCAGTTTTTTTTTGTTTTTTTTTTTTGCACATCAATGATTTTTGGTACACATATAGAGAAAAATGTTCTGACTCTGAAACCGTTCGCGATCAAATTTTTGGTTGATGCGCGCAAAAGTTATCGGGGTTTAATTTCGGGCATAAGAAAAAAATCTTAAAATTAGGCCGTTTATTATATTGACCAAAAACTTTGTTATAGATCTTCCTCCGTAAAATAAGAATATTAATATATTATAATAATCGCGATGAAGTTGCACATCTTCGCAAAATATGAGAAAAATAAAAAATATAGCAGATTACATCAATATTTTCATTATATTAATGACATACACACACATAAAAATTAATTTGCAAATATATGTATGTATGTATATACATACATAATCTAAACACCATAATGAATCAAATGATATCAAAATCACACAAGTCCGTGTAGCGGTTTGTAAATCAAAGCGACAACAAAACAAGATATTGAGGAAAAATATTTGTTTTTGGTTCGAAAAAAATTATGTCATCATATTTATTTTTCTAATTTTATACAAGAAATTTCAGAAAAACATGTTGGGGTTTGTATAGCTCAGAGGGGCTCCGCCGATGGGAGTCAGAACGCCGAATGCGTGGAGCAGTGGACCGTAGGGGAGGGTTGTAGTGAGACCGTGAAAATAGAATAAGAATAAAAACACAATAGTTTTCTTAATAAATAGTTCAGTGTTTTATTAGTACGTTGGTTGTTGGTAACAATATTACCTTTTGGCAACGATATGCCTGTGCGCAACAATATGCGTGCTGTCTGTCCTAATGACAGTTTGATACTCCTTGATGCTTAAAGGAGGCGGCAAAACCCAGTGACAAATAATTATTAGTTAAAACGTCAAAAGCGCTAACCCAAGGTTGCAATAAACCGTAGCGCATACATTTTAACTAACAATTGATGATCCCAACAGGGGTCAATAAAAAGTATTATTTTTTATACAAATCTAAATTAAACATTCCGGCCCCCTTGAAACATCAAGGTATGTTTCTAAACAATACAAGTAAATAAGTAATAGGTACGACAGGAGTATAGTGCAGTGCGAGCATTTTAATTCGAACAAAATTTAGGGAATGGAAACGCCCATGAATCTGCAGTAACAGATTCGGGATCCAATTCCGCTACAACGATAATATTACTATGAAGCCGCAGATGAATCTGCAGTTACAGATTCGGACTTCAATCAAGCTATTTTTATTATACGACATATATTAGTATGAAGCCGCAAATGAACCTGCAGTTACAGATTCGGACTTCAAACGAACTATTATTTACCTGAAACAATATTCGGGGGCTGAGCCAAATAGGACGCATCAGCATTTGTCGCGATGCCGACTTTATCTGAAGGTCGCTTTGCAACATTATGTCCCAATAAATTTGTATTAATAAATGTTATCAACCTTTTCTTTGACATTTTGTGCAACGATTTAGTGGAAATTGTATCAAACTTTTTATTTTGGACTCTAACAGATGTGGATGATATATGTTTCGAGGGACGAAAAACAGGGGCTGAAGCTGACAACGATTTTGACGAGCTTGACAAAGCCGCAACCGGAATCCTTTTATTCGGTTTTGAAGACTCCCGATGTAACAACGTATGATGACGCTGACCACATTTTGAACAATTTGTTTTACTAGTACAATTTACTAGTTTATGTCCCTTTACCAAACAATTTATACAACGATCTTGTCGCTTTACGAATGCAAATCTATTTGCAGGGGAGTATTCATTAAATTTTCGACACAAATGAAGGCGGTGGGGGTTCTCACGACATAGAGAACACGATTTGTTAATTGAAGGTGGAGACGAATGTTTTGAAACAGACTTCCTAGTTGCATTTGACGATTTAGATTTATCCACGAAATTTTCTAAACACACGAGCGTGTTTATCCTTTCTGAGAGGAAGGTATCTAAATCTTTCCACGAGGAAAGAGCTGCTTTATGTTTTACACTTCCTTCCCATAAAGCCAGAGTAGTTATCGGTAAACGTTGTTGACAAACGAAAACAAGAATCGGATCCCATTGATCCGTTGGGATATTGTATGTCAACATTGACGATATGCAGCTATTAATGGCGCATCGAATCTCTTTTATCCCCGAGATAGTTTCTTTATCGAGAATCGGAAGATTGAACAACGACGATAACTGGTGATTAACGAAAATCCGAATATTCTCGTATTCGGTGTGGAGTGCTTTCCACGCTAGAGAGAAGCCGCGATTGGTTAGAGGAAATTGCGAAACTATTTCCAGAGCTTCTCCCGATGTTTTATTTCGCAAATAGAACAAACGTTCGACGTCAGACAATCTAATATTTTTTATGAAGATGGCGCTAAACAAATCCCGAAATGAAGGCCAAGCAGATAAATTCCCATCAAAAACATCAATATCTAATGGGGGCAATTGCATATTGTGAACGATATCACAAGAGGACGAAGTTTTGGAAGTGAATGCCATATTTGAACGAAAAATACCAAATAATTTCCAAAAAATTCAAAAATAAATAAAACAACGAGTTTATTTTAATTTATAGGTTGTGCCGATATGACGGGCTGTAGGGTGCACAAATTTTAAACCTTTAAAAAGTTACAACAATAATAAAATACACGATAGTATTTTCATTAAATATTTATTTTGCAACACACCTATTACGAACAAACTAGCTAACCAATAATACCGACCAAGGTAGTGTAGCTACTCAACCTAAACGGACACGATAGAAAAAGGAATAAACAAAAAGTATTCCTACCAAATAAACAACCAACGTAAGGTGAGTACTCGACCTATGCGGACATAACAGAAAGAAGAATAACAAAAATATTCTTCTTTCGTTTGTTATGTTAGTTCACTGATCTAACAAAGCACAAACTACAAGTGCTGATCAGAGAATAACAACAAAGCTAGAAGGTCAAACAGTGTTGTTGTTTACGACAAACAAGATGTTCTGTTGTTACAACGAGAAAAGAAATAAATGTAACAACAACAATATTATTTGTGACGAACAAAACAAACGAAATAATATTGTAAATGTTGCTTTATGCAGAAATGCAAAAGTAGAAAAGTAATTTCTCTACAACAACAATGTTTGAAGAGAGTACCAACGACAACGAAATATTAGGTGTGTGTTATATTAAGAAACAAAGCAAAACAATAAATGTCAACGATATTTTTTATTTTTGTTTTGATTATGATGCTGCCGAATGCAAGCATCCAAATTAGAAGCCACGATTGGCGGGAAAACAACAAAACATAAGTGACGTTGCAAAACGACCTTTGAACGAAACCGAGTGTTTTGTTTTGGTCGCGACAATTTACTTTCGCGGGCTCACAAACACTGCACTATACGTACCTTGCAAATGAATGGATGGACTGTATTTTTAGGATGCCAATTTCCAGTAGTGATCGATGACCCAATCTGGCTCGAATTGACCAAATGTATAGCTCAGAGGGGCTCCGCCGATGGGAGTCAGAACGCCGAATGCGTGGAGCAGTGGACCGTAGGGGAGGGTTGTAGTGAGACCGTGAAAATAGAATAAGAATAAAAACACAATAGTTTTCTTAATAAATAGTTCAGTGTTTTATTAGTACGTTGGTTGTTGGTAACAATATTACCTTTTGGCAACGATATGCCTGTGCGCAACAATATGCGTGCTGTCTGTCCTAATGACAGTTTGATACTCCTTGATGCTTAAAGGAGGCGGCAAAACCCAGTGACAAATAATTATTAGTTAAAACGTCAAAAGCGCTAACCCAAGGTTGCAATAAACCGTAGCGCATACATTTTAACTAACAATTGATGATCCCAACAGGGGTCAATAAAAAGTATTATTTTTTATACAAATCTAAATTAAACAGGGTTATTCTGCTATTTTACCCGAATTTCGCCGAAAAATTGACATATATAATAATAATCCCTTTTTATGTATAAGTATACGCCTTGCGTATTATATCAAGACCCTTCCGATAAATCTTGGGGTTCTATAAATAGGAATAAATCTTAAAATAAAATAATATTATGAAATATACATTTTAAATTACGTCTAAATCGCGTAATTCCCAAAATCATTTGATGCACATGCGGTTTCCAGGAAGTACTGAAAGTTTATCTTCCAATCCATATATATTTTGCGAAATTTCATTTGACGGCTAAGATGTACTACATGTGGCATTGAAGTACCCAAAAACTCGTAAAACGCGAATAATTTCCGAAAACTCCATATGCCATTAACGCACTAATGCACAAAATAGTACGATAGCGGTGATTGCCAAACACGTTTTCTCTTTGTCTCTCTTTGGGTCAGTCATTTTTGTTGATGATCTCTCAGTTACGCTCTCACACACTTACTCTTAATTTAGTTCTGTTCAACTCTGCATTAACGCATCCGATTTCGGTGTGCACCCTAAAAAATACATCGATCTATACCGATTTCAATGGTATAGATCAGTGTTGGGCAAAATTAAATTGAGAGCAAGTGTGTGCGAGCGTAACTGAGAATTCACCATTAAAAACGGCTGATGTAAGGAGAAAGAAAGAGAAAATGTGTTACCCATCGACCCTCAGTTACGGTAGCGTATATGAGTAAGCATGCCTGAAGTAAACAGACAACATTTAGTAAGATTTATTTTGCGCCAAAATAAACAACAAACAAAGGACGAACACAATTATTTGTATTGCATTTAATATTAAAAATAAAATGAATAATAAAAGAAAAATTGATCTGGTATGTTCCCCGGGAACATTTAAGCTCCCTGCATCAATACATTGCCCTCTATCTGGAACTTGCCTAAAAATATATAAGGAATTAGTTTCTAATTTAATGAAACTTTGCATTACTTACGAATTTTCTTCCATTTTCTGTAATTAACTTCAAATTGAACTTTGCAAATAAAAAAAAGTGTTTTAAATAATTTTTGTGTTTGGTCAGAAAACAGCTGACCAGAAAATGGCTGAGTTGCAAAATCTTACTGAATAAAATTCTTTCAGTAAACTCCAGCAACTTTGTTGTTGTTCAACTGTCAAACTTGCTCTTTCACTTGACTCTCTTTTACTGGATTTTTGTGTAAACAGACAACATATGGTAACAATTGTTACAAAATATCGCGTTATCAGACAGAGCTATTATATGGAGGCTATATCAAAACGTGAACCTATAATATATAATACCTATGAGGACATTTGTTTAGACAAATTTTCTTTTGAATACAAATTCTCTTTTAATTTAAGTAAAACTCATTTATGTTTTATCGATCTATCTTCGTATATTTTAACCACATTAAATTCCACATATATTGTTTTATGCAAGAGCTAAGTGGTTTGGATATTTTATTATTACAAGGCAAAAAATCTCATATTGTGGTGTATCTAAACAACATATATGAGTTCAAATAATAAATAAAAACACAGCCAAAACACAACACAATTTGTATGTATGTATAGGTTTCAAAATATGATTTGACAGCAAACTTTATACTCACCTGTGCTTACTGGCCGACCTTATATAGGCCTTGGACGAAAAAGAGCAATTAGTACTCGAGATAGATGTAGAAATGGTCTTGCAGAGATATTCGTCATTCGATTTGACTGAATACTTTTAGTCCCAAAAATAACCTACAATACTCACAACGGGTTTTCTTCATGAACTTTAGAGTTATCAGCGAAAAATCACGCTATAACTCAAATTTGACCAATGACGAATTTCCCATAATAAATTTTTCCCCGAGACCATGACCACGATTTTATATTAACAACTTTTTATAACGAAGCTGATTTCTTATAGATGCCAAATTATTGTATTATAATTTAGTATGTAATTTTAATGTAAGCGACATTTCTCTGTCACAGCGAAATTTAAACAAAATAAAAAGTGTACTTACATTAAAATTGTTTTTACAATAATCTTATAACGGTTATTGATTTCAGATTAAGCGTAATAGAGTATTCTTTAACGATTAACATCAAATAACTAAAATCAAACATTCTCGCTTAAACATTTTTGCGGGAAGGGCTTGATATGTTCTTCAATTATTTTCAAATTCGTTTCCACGACAGAGGTGTCTACCATCCGAAACGACCCGAGTCTTACTCGGCCAACGTTTGTCACCTCGGCCCATTGTGTAATAGCAATAGGGCTGCTACAACAACAACTAAACTGTTATTCACTACTATACTGTTATCTATAGGTGTGTCTGGTTACTTTTCCAGTAACATTTATTCAGTAAGTTCTAGTTCAGAGAATAAGCCTTTTTTACTCTCTTTTGCAATAATACTGAGATGAGAAAAGTAAACAGACAACATTTAGTAAGATTTAGCCAGGGTTTAAAATGCAGCATCAAAAAATATTAGCATTAGTCTTACAGAGCTACTGCTAAAAAATATTGACATTACGACTAAATCAGCAAACGACTAGCTTTTTTAGTTCGTAGCATCCGTGCTAAGCACGTATTGCACATGCGAGCTTTTTTTTGTTATGACTAATCGGCAGTACGACTACATATTCATATTTCGCTGTCGACGAATAATCAGCCGAGGGTTGTTTTTATGTTTGTGTGTTGCCAACGCAGAAATTAGAAAAAAGGCATTTCATTTTGTGCGTTTTTATTTAATTTAAACTTGTCAAATCGCAATTAAAAACTGTCAATAATAGTACTAAAAACTGAATAATATATTAAATTAAACTCTTTAGCAAGTATTACTAATTGTATTTGTTCGAAAAAATGAAATTATCATAATCTCGATTTTTAATTCTCTCATATAATTAATAAAATTTCAATGGACAACACTGAACTCGAAAAATGCTCGGGTTTTGTTTGCTAAAAATCTTGCTAAGCAGCCACAGTCAAGGTGCTAAGTCTTCATTGAAAGCTTTGGTTGTTAGTCGCGTTGACAATTATGTTGTAGTTGTTCATTGCTATTTTGTAGCTGCTGACAAAATCAAGAAGCTTTAGTTTTGCTTGCTAAAATTATTCGTAATGTATTGCTATTTGTTGCAGTTGTGCTTGGCTGTGCTGCATATTTTGAGGATGAATTTAGTTAGCAGTGCGGCAATTTTCTGTGTTTTTGCTATTTTGGCGTTAGCATTTTAAACCCTGGATTTAGCAAATAAACAGCTGATTCAAGAAAACATTTGATTTGCGCCAAAATAAACAACAAACAAAGGACGAACACAATTATTTGTATTGCATTTAACATTAAAAATAAAATGAATAATAAAAGAAAAATTGATTTGGTATGTTCCCCGGGAACATTTAAGCTTCCTGCATCAATACATTGTCCTCTATCTGGAACTTGCCTAAAAATATATAAGGAATTATTTGTAATTTAATGAAATCAGGGTGCGCAAAAATTCGCTCGCGAATGAATTAAAATACATTCTTTAAGTTTTCTGCTCATTTTAGGAATGAATTTATGGCGATAAATTCTTTACCAAACGAGCATTCGCCAAAAGAATGTTCGCACACACATTACAAAAGAATGAGAGAACACAACAACGTTCGTTCGTTTCGTGGTTGAAATTCAGAAAGACATTCTCTCACGAATAAAAACAAACATTCCCGAATTCTCGAGAATGATCAAAACGGCAACAACAATAACAACAAACGTTCGTGAAAGAAAGCAACCACCGATCAGTCTCGTTTCGGCTATTGATGAAAGCGGTTGTGTTATCGCTTGTTTTCATGATTTTGATCGTAGCAATGTATTATTGCAGACGAAGTTTTTCGAGAGAGCAAGAGTTACTCTCACACGCTTTGTGTCTGTGTGACCAAACAAATGCATATGTATTTGTTGCCGACCGCTGTTCCACACACATTCTTTCATTGCTTGTGAGTGCTTTTATGATATTTTTGTTAGTTGTTGTTTTTAACAGTGCTCGCGAGAATTCGCGAACATTTTTTTTTGAGTTTTTCAAAAGAATATTCTTCAGCAAAGAATGCTAGCGAAAGAATGAATCGACGACGCTTGCAGCGAAATTTTATCGTTCTTGAATTTTTCGTACAATGCGAAAATTCGCGAGAGAATGCAAATGCTTGTGCATTCATTGTAACTTTATCATTCGCGATAAATTGAAAACATTCGAATTCTCGCCCGTGAGCATTCGTAATTCCATTTTCTGTAATTTTTATGCAACTTAACTTCAAATTGAACTTTGCAAATTAAAACAAATTGAGCTTGGTCATAAAAACAGCTGATCCAAAATGGCTGAGTTTGCAGAATCATACTGCATAAAATTCTTTCAGTAAACTCCAGTAAGTTTGTTGTTGTTGAACTGAACTGCCAAACTTGCACTCTCACTTGACTCTCTTTTACTGGATTTTTGGCTAAACAGACAACATTTAGTAACAAGTGTTACCAAATATCGAGTAAACAGACAGAGCTTATATGAAGGCTACACCTGACCGGAAAACTTCATTTTTCTTTTTTCACTATTTCTATTTTACGGGTATTCAGGTTTAAATTTATAAATTTTAACGTAGTATATTCAAGTGATAATTTCCTCATTCAAAAGATAACAAGATGGACCGATAGTTACTTTTGAGAATATATGTACATAGAATACTTTTTGAGTCGATTTATACATGGCTGTCCTTTTGTCCTTATGTTCATTTAGTTTTGTAAGCAATCTTATTTAAAATTATTTAATTGTGATTAAACTTCGATAAGGGAGGTACTTCATTAAAATTACTGATAATCAGTTCAGATATAAATACATCTCATAAATATATAACTATCGTATGACGTGTGTCAATTTTGCTATAATTCAAATATAGCTCTTGTCCGTAAGTCTACCCGATTGACATGAAACTTTGTATGAATTCGGTTGATATTTAAATAAAATTAAACATGTTTCAATAGATAATCTTTTTAATTTTGTCCGATTTCATTTGAATGATCCAAAAAAAATATGCTACGTCTGTCCGATAGACGTGATATTTTACATATGCAATCCTTTGAGAACATAGCTGAAACGTAGGTCCACCCCTTTATAACTCGGGAATTACTTAAGGGGACCCCCCCCCCCATTCTCGGGGTCAAAAAATTGTTTGATTTAATTCGAATCTACACTAATTCAAGAATGTCCCTACAAAATTTTAAGTGAAAATCTCAAGAACTCTTGAAGATATAGCCGATTTATTGTGTCAGCATCAAGTGACGGTTTTTTTTTCTTTTGGGAATGGCGGGCACGATAACTCAAAAACGAATAATCCAATCGGTTCCAAATTTTGACACGTTTCTCTGGGAGTGTATAGCTCTCGTATGAACTAGGATGAAGCCAATCGGTGAAGAACTTCCTTATTTTTTAACGTAGCTTGGGGTAAACAATAGCCGATTTTCCAAAAAAAAAATTTCAATGTTCCGCCATTTTGTTAATTGTGTTCCCTTAAGTATATGAAAAAAGTGATTAGTTTTGAATTAATTGATCTCTCGTTGCAAACTATTCATGATATTGACCTCCTAACTTAATTTGGGTGACAGCTGTGTCTACTTTAATGTACAAAAATGTGTAAAAACAGGTTGAGGCGAACCTGTTTTTTTATGTTCTCTATCGACTTCTGACGAAGGCACTCATTTCATGGTATTCGTCTCTTATGTATCAATTTTCAAAAATTTAACTGCATCTACCTTTAAATGATGCTGACATTTTGAAGCTCGATTTTGAGTGTTTTTTAATTTTACTTCTAGCTTTAATACGCAAACAGGAATTTCTAAAAATCGATTATAAGATTTTTGTAGTCGCGAATCTGAGTAATTTGATATATATATATATATATATATTGTGTATATAGTTTGCACAGCTTCAGAGTAATACTCATCCAAAGGTGAAAAACCTATTTTTCGGGCCAATGATATGGGTACCCGCGATCAGTATGTTTTTTGCTATTCGGATGAAATAAAATCTTTTTCGTGAAAATCCATATACAAGGACGGCGGGAACTGGCCTTTCAAAAACACGAAATTTGGCTAAAAATGTTTTTGAAAATATCGCGGATTTAATTGCATTTTCTGTGGGTCGTTTCCGTTTCAATAAATAGCCCGATACGGATTTTGAACTTTTGCGTAAACAGAACTTTAGAAACTTCAGCCGAATGAGAGATGCACCCAATTTATCTCATAAATAGAGTGAGCTGGGTCATCCATTGTTCTTAATGGATCGCATTGAAATATATATAGATCGATGTATTTTTTAGAGGGCACACCGGATGCGCGTTAAAGAACATATGGACTTTTCAGAAATTATTCGCGTTTTACGAGTTTTTGGCCGTCAAATGAAATTTCGCAAAATATATATGGATTGAAAGATGAACTTCAGTACTTCCTGGAAACCGCTTAGACGCAATTTAAAATGTATATTTCATAATATTATTTTATTTTAAGATTTTTTCCTATTTATAGAACCCCAAGATTTATCAGAAGGGTCTTGATATAATACGCAAGGCGTATACTTATACACAAAAAGTGATTATTTTTACATATTTTAGAAGAATAACCCCAAATTTTTCTTCTGAAATTTCTTGTACATTATTTCTTCGAACCAAAAACAAATAATTTTCCTCAATATCTTGTTTTGTTGTGGCTGTAATTTACAAACATGTACTACATGATAGTCAATATGGATTTAGGCGTAATCGTAGTACTTGTCGGTTTGACTGACAATGTAAGGAAGACTGTTGGTGGTTGTGGAGTATTATTGTCACTGGACCTTAAGAAGGCTTTTGATAGGATAAGTCACTCCATATTGGTTGATAAATTGCATCGTTTCTCCAATTTTTCTTCGTCAGTATGTAAGCTAATTGTTTCATATTTGTTTGGCAGAAAACAATATGTTAGTTGTAAGAATTGTTTTTCGAGTGCGTTGCCAGGGGTCCGTCCCTGGCCTCCTGCTATTTGTAATATATGTTAGTGATATGTTCAGTTGTTTTATTAGTAGAAGTTGTATGTTATTTGCGTTTGCAGATGATATACAAATATTATTTAAAGGAGAATATGTGTTCATGGATGTGCTGCAGTCATCGATTGATTTAACTGTTAATGTATTAGTTAAGTTGTTGTCTACCAAAAGGTTATGTATTTTGGCAATATGTGAGAAAATTTAATAAATGTTTCCATATATAGTTCCCCTATAGATGTTGTAAGCTCCATGAAGTGCCTTGGATTGTTGCTTGATAGTGGTTTGGTGTTTGATGTGCATGTTAATTCGTTAGTGTCCAAGGTAAACTTTATTTTACGAAATTTGCACTGTTTGGGCGTTGCATTGCCGAATAATATTAGCTGTGGCTTTATACTGCCCAAACTTAGGCTTTTGTTCCATAGAGTAATGCGTTATGTGTTTGTTCGTATGTTAATGAGATTCTTGGTACTTCGTTTGACAATCAGCTGTATGATGTTTTTCTATAAAAAAACCCAGGCCCCTTCCTCAGTAGTAGAACAATTTTCATTCAGTATGTCTGTGAGGAATACTCACAGACATGTAAGGGTTGCTCAGGTGTTCAATAGTTTGCCACAGGTTTTTAAAATATTCAGTGCTTCGTTAAAATGTTTCAAGAAAAACTAACTATTTTTTGTTTATATTTTCTTAAATATTTATATCTGATGTATCCTATGCCTAGTTTCAAATATTTTTATAATTCTTATGTTTTAATTTGAATTTATGAATTTATATCATTATATATGTTGTTAATTTTAGGTCTTTGGAGTAGTTCATGTACTGCTGTTTATGATATGATTAAGTGATATACTGTTTTTGGAGTAGATTAAGCTTTTGGAGTAGTTTACGAAGTTTTTGAAATCGCTCGTGACCCTTTGGGCTAGGTTCTCGTTTATGAAATAAATTGAATTGAAATTTTGATATTATTTGATTTATCGTGGTGTTTAGATTATGTAGATATGAATATAATAATTTTCTCATATTTTGCGAATTTTTTTTTTTTTTGCATATTCATATTTTAAGTTTTTAGTCAATATAATAAACGGCGTAATTTTAATATTTTTTTCTTATGCCCAAAATTAAAACCTCGATAACTTTTGTGTGCATCAACCAAAAATTTGATCGCGAACGGATTGTGTACCAAAAGTCATTGATGTTCTACGAAAACAAAAAAGTCAATTTTTTGAAAATGGAATATTCAAAATTTGGCATATAACAATCTTAGAATCACCTCTTGTATATACACACCTTTGGTCTTATCTTAAGGTTTTTTTACTTATCTAGCTGTCTATGAGGAATTTTACATGTACTGAGCACTAGTTTTTGCACAGTGCAACTAAAACAACACATTAGCTAATTACAACAATTCCCTTTTGTTCTTATTTTACATGTTTTGGCTAAATTGTCTCCTCAATTGTTATGTTCTCAACTCGCTCTCTCTCTCTATTTCTGTATCGACAGTAGTCGATTAAGATTAGTATTACCTATAAATAAGTTGTTACACCATGTCTATGTTATATGTTGTGGCAAAGATTTTTTTGAATTTTTAAAAATGTGAATTTCGAAGATTTGCTTGACGTATTCTAGAAATCCAATAAAATAAAACACAGTCCATATTGTGTTTAAATTTACAATGTAAAGATACGTTTATAAATTATTTGAGTTCGCAAGAAACTAATCATGAAACTCAATTCTTTCCATATAAATGACCTGAACCAGGGAGTGGGATTTCACTTTTTTTCTTTTTGTTTACCAAAACATTTAAAGAGCATCAAAAAAGTAGCATCTAAAAATAAATCGAAATAAGACAATTTGCTTCAACGTTTTACATTGCCGTACCCATAGGTTCTCACAAAATGGTATTAATACTGCATTACCATTGCCCGATGTCTTCCTCCCATATTTACGCCACTGATCAATAAAAGTTTTTTTCTGTTATCTGATGATTAGAATCGATTGATTTGTAAAAATATCAAATACGAAAATAAGAATAGACCAACAACCCGATGCAATGACTCTGCAATGTGAAAGAGTATTTCAAACAAATTGGCGATCTGCATCATTGCAGAACATCCTACTCGCCGCCGATTGCATAAAATTAATTTAATTCAATTTAAATTTGGAAAAAATTAAAAGTGATAATTAAAATAAAATCGCCGACATGTCTTTGAATCGTAATTATCGAAGAAAGTTAATGGAATACAGGAGATCGGTGAGGGAAACGACATCGGTGGCGAGTATGGAATTGACATCTCACCATAACGAACATCAATATCCAACAATTGACGTGCATATTGATGCAAATGGCACGTCGTCATCGAAGGACGCATCCGACACCTTGACTGTACTGGCTAGAATTACATCGAAGTATAAACACAATGGCTCCATATCATCTAAAACTACGCCATATAAATCAATTGGAGATTCTCTGGCATCCAAGACGGAGAGCCTCACTCTGAAGGACTCGGTGAACAATGAATCCAAGGATTATATGTACTCAAGCCCTCTTAAATCAAAAACTACAATCTATAGTGAATTAACAGGATCAAAAAACGAACAACGCAATGGAAATGTGAAAGGATTGTCGTATAATGAGTTACAGTCTCTCAGAAATGACACAAATTCGTCGGACTATAGTGAGTCCTTGATATCGAAACCTGCTGTGACATCAAAGAGTTATCTATCATACAATGAGTCACCTATGGTATCCTTCTCATTAGACAGCAAAAGTTCGTTGGCATCAAAGCATTCGGTAAAAGGATTGAATGCGTCCGATACACTTGCGTTACCGAAAGGGGGTTCGCCATACAGAACTAATTCACGCTCGCGATCTTCCTCTCCGCAACCAAACAAACTGAAGGAAGCCGCAAGTGCCAACAGTATGCTTTACGAACCAGTCGGAAAATATGTAAATTGGAGAAACGATCACACAATTCTGGCTTCCTTGCCATGGTGTTGTATTGGCGACCTAATGGCATTTTGCGACAAATACGAATTCAAAGCGGTAAGCAGCACAGCTAGCAGAACTCATGCCAACATCGTGAGCGAGGTACGTGCCTTATTAACCGGACCAGCTCCGTTTGCCGAGAACAAGCGGTTTCCTTCACACATCCGAAATCCAGAAAATTTGATGCTGTGCCTTGGTCGCAGTCCCAGCATTGAATATCATTTGGGCAGAATACAGAGTTCGTTTCGCAAGCCCCTTGAAACTCTATCTCCGGATAAACAACGTATAGCCAGACAGAACTTCCATTTGGCCATTAGGGAACTACGTTTGGATATATCAGCACGTCTCACTGGTCTCCGTTTATACGACCAAAAAGTGTTCGAGAGAGATTTCCATTTGACATGGGAGGATAATGCAGAATAGACTACTTCATCTATATATAAGTGTGCTTTCTCTCCTATAACAAATTTATATTAAAATAACATTCGTATTTGCGACGAAATAAACGTTTAGTTTGAATACACCTACCACCATACCATGTACTTTAGTTTACAAACAAAGCGAAAATAAACGGTTGATGATTGACAATTCGCACAACGACAACAACTAAAAAATAGAAAAAATAGGATACTAATACTATTAAAAATAACGACATTTTGCTGAAAGAAACCGAATATTGGACTGCAATATTTCTATTGCAATTATTTTCAAAATCAATACAAAATCAATACACTTCATACGTAATATATATTTTTATTTTTATTGACACTACTTCATAACAAATTAGGTAGGTACATCAGTTTGGACAAAAAACGTTCAACGTTTACAATTCTTTACAATCCATTGCCTTTGACACTTGTGTAAATTTGTAAATATAAAATATACGGTGGTTTCATATTGGATTATGCAAAATACATTTACTTATAGCTATTGTGGAACTGCAAAAATCTACGCTTTAAATGCGTATAACGATGAAGCGTTGGCAGACGGTCAGATCGCTTCAAGTAGTCAATGAACTAAATACGTATAGCTTGGTGAAATGCTGTTGTGCACATGAATACATTTTAACGGAGCGTAGGCGTAGGAACGAAGACTTTGGTAACACAGATAAGTTGACACACTTGATATAGTATGGTGTGGTGATAAGCAACACCAGCAATGTGTGTAGCCGAAACACTTGGTAATCTAGAAGAATTTTAATTTCATTTTTGTAGTCTTGGGTACATTGCGAATGGTCAAGGATATGCGTGTTCCTCTCGTTAGACAATCACCCATTTTATAGGTAGTCTCACAGTTTTCATAGTTGCAAATGCGATCGCATAACACATCACTTTCAACTTCGTCAATTGAATGTAAGTAGTCACTGTACAAATCATCTTTCAGTATAAGAAGGCTTCTTGGTTCCAGTATTAACTTAAAAAGGACCTCTCGCTTTCCACTGGAGTTCTCCTCGACTGTACCTTCAGGAGAGGAGTCGTGTGTCTCACGTTTGCTAAACTGAAGAATAGTATGCGAACCACAGGAAATCGTCATTATCAATGGATGAAATAACGGACCATCAGTGTGTGGCATTATTCCTTGACCAGCACGGTATTCATTTACAAGCACGTGATTAGCCTTTTGTGTTTCAAATAATCCTAAGTTGTTAATTTTGTCTACATACATTTGTAGCCACTGTGGAATCTCCTCTGCCAGCATTCCATTGGGATGGGGAACACCGCCATAATTAATCAGGCGACGGTTAAGCAATTGGGTCCACCTAGGTTTGGGTGTTCTTTCGACATGTGAAAGTATACGTTGTTCTTCTTCAGAGGTTATAAAATTTGGTATGTACATTGCGGTAGCGGGACACTGCAAAATGTACAACATAACGAAACATAAAATCACATTTAAAAATATTCACAAATTTTAGAATTACCTTTCGAACAATGAAATCAGAAAAATCCATTTTGATGTCAATTTATTTATAAATACAAATTCCAGGTCACTTGTTTACTGATGTACGATTCTAAATACACATAGCAAGGCAATCTGTGTGCATAGAAATACAAAAATGAAAACATTCGTAGTATTCATTGTGATAAATTATAAAATTATTGTTTCAGAAAACTTTCAATAATGCTCGTTACCATTCCAGGGATAAGACACTGTCGTGTAAAATTATAAATTGTTTATCGTTACTTTACCGGATCACAAGGATAAACGTAGTGTACCTAAAACATGAATTTTTGTCATATTATTTCTTACAATTAATTTGGATATTCTATACGAAATCAGAATGCCTATGTTTAGTTCTATTAACATACTCGTGTACGCAAATGCATCCCATCATAGTGCCACATAAAAAGAAAGTTATAACAACCATGTCCGCGAATGTGTTAACATATTATGGTATAGGGTAAGTGCTCCTAATGTCGGCATGTACCAGTACTCGGCATCAGTTGTATATAACTTCAAATAATTAAAAAATCCTAGCATTTAATATAAAAACTGCCTTAAATAATCCTCAATAATATTGTCATCTATCTCTTTGTGAAATTTTCATCGATCTAAGTTCAATTATTAGGCAGTAATTTAGGTTTTCAATGTGGTTCTTCCACCACTAGCATGTTTCTTAAGGAAAAATTAGTAAGCATGACTCGGAACTATATTAAAATTATATATTATTCACTCATCTTTTTATACTTGTTTAGGACATTCTAAGGAACACTTTATGATTTAAAATTATTAAGAAATATTTGGAATTATATTTTTATGGATGGCGCCCTTAGGAAAAAAATGACTATTTTCCTATATTCGGCAAATGGATGTATAATTTTTGCTCAGAATTGGTTTTAAATTTAAATATTTTCAACCTATAAAGTGAATGTATTAGCCATGCCGAGTATTGGATAACTATTTCCTAAAGTCGGCAGTATAATTTATAATTGTAATACTTTCATGAAATAAATCAATTAATTAAGTTAAAGATACAATTTTTCTTCAATTTCAAGCCGACTATTGAAACATGACATGTCGGCAGTTGGAAACTAGTGCCGACTATTGGCAAAAACACTATTTTTCCTAATTGTAAATTTGTTCAACCTTAAAAAATAATTCAAAATTTGTTACTGCCATCGGGAAGTAAACTAAACTTCGAATCAAATGAACCATAATACAATATAGTGGAAAAAAGGCACCCGGAGTGGCAAAAAATTCAAAATACGTAAATCCTAAAAGTGCCGACGATTGGTACACTTACCCTATTTCAAATATTATATCATTTCCTAGGACCTAATTAATATAACACAAATAATCCGATCAACTATCCAATTATTAATTGACAATGTTATGTAACTTTTGTATTCCTCCTATTACAATTTCAGCGAAGGAAGCGCCTAAAAATATACTGTGGTTACGGAGAATATTAGAAGCATGAACTATGAAATAAATCAATGATATCGAAAAAGGGATTCAATGATTTTCCAAAGATCCCACGAAAATGAATACTTACCTATTTAGATTACTCAAATCAAAAGCTAATAGTAAAAGGTTTTTATTTGTTTAGAAATTTCCATGAAAATAAAAAAAATCAGCGTTCTTTTCTATTTCGCAGACGAAGAATTTACTCAATGGTTGTCAATCAACAAACTAAAGCTAGGGATGCGTAAGTCGATTTTCGACTAATTGATGAAATATCGAATGCAACAAATCGAATAATCGCTACTGTCGACTTTTAAAGCGATATATTATGTATTTCCTTTATGATATCGAAAAAATAGTAAAATCTAGTTGATTCTTGCAGTACGGGATAGACCATTAATTCACGATATGTTTTTTTATTGCTTTTATGTATTTTGACCACTAATGTACAAAATAGTACGATAGCGGTGATGGCCAAACACGTTTTCTCTTTTTCTCTCTTTGCGTCAGTTATTTTTGTGGATGATCTCTCAGTTAAGCTACATTTACACCAGTGTTGGGCAAAATTAAATTGAGAATTCACAATTAAAAACGACTGACGCAAAGAGAAAGAAAGAGAAAATGTGTTTACCCATCGAGCCTCAGTTACGGTAGCGTATATGGGTAAGCATGCCTGATTTACACGATTGAAATCATTTTGAAGTCTTATCAAAATTTTGAAAATGTATTTTGAAGTCCTATTTACACGTTTCAAAAATTTGATCAAAATATTCTTTCAATATAAGTGTTTTGATCAATATAAGTGTTTTGATAAAAGTTTGATCAAAATATTTTGAAGCTAATTTACACTATTGGTAATTTTTTATATTGAAAATATTGACTTTGAACAGCTGTTTTGATTATTTTGACACATAGTTTAGTATTAATAACTATGAACGACGACACGGTCATCAGCATTTTTAATATTGGAGGAAGAAGTAGCTGATAACAATAAAAACAAGTGAAAAAGCGTTAAGTTCGGTCGAACCAACTTTTGGATACCCTCCACCATAGATATACTGACAGGTACTTGAAATAAACATATAGGGGACAAACCAAAAAATTTACCTATACCGACATTTCTACAAACCGATTATGGTTCTAAATATTGGTCCTAGACGCCATATATATATATATATATATATATAAGGTTAATTAACGAACCTTATGTTCTTGTTTTTTTTTTTCGTATCTTCCGCAGATGAAATGATTATAACAGAGTCTTAGAACCAAACCCAAATACGGAACAAAAAGGGGGCGAATATTAAAAATTTTTGTTAGGGAGATTTGTTACCATATACGACTATAAAATACCAAATTGTATTCGGTTTAAAAACGCGCTCAAGAACCCCAAAGTACCAAAAATGGGAGGGGGTACTGTTATATGGGAGCTATGCCTAAACGTGGACCGATATATTCCATCTTCGAACTTGACCTGCCTGCAGACAAACCTATGCAAAATTTCAGCACCCAATCTCAATTCCTTCAGAAAATAGCGTGATTACAACAGACGGAACTAGTCACCCCATTAATAGAACGCCTGACAATAACATTGAGATTTTTAGCGACTGGGGTCTGCAAGTCTGACGTTCTCTTACCATCTCATATTAATTTATTAAATATAAAAAACAACTATTTATTAGTGGGGAATGTATGGTATTGTTGCCGAGGGGTATGGCAGGGAAGACTATAGTTTCAGATCACGCCACTGATCCTCATCAGTTCCCTTAGTTTTTTGTCGGGATATTCTCCCCAGAAGCTATTGCTTCTATACAAAAAACCTTTCAAACCCAAATGTCTCTTGTAACAAAGCGAAGTACTTAGCTGACCAACGACATAAACTGCATGAGAATTTCGCTGGTGCCTCACTTCGAGTTTAACAAGGCATTTACAAACAGTACCACACCTTTCCCAAATGGTTTCCCAAATAAACCGCCAACACTACTAAATTTATTAATTATAATTTAATTCGTAAGTGATTTAATTCCATTGTCACTTCCCGCAACAAAAATGTATAAATAAAAACATATATGTATTGATTAAAAGAATGAACATGCTCTCAAAATATTTCTAGTCATCAATATTGCCAGATGCGACTTTTATGTCTATTTATACGGCATCAATAAAATCTTCAAAAGATTTGTTCAATAAATTTTTAAGAAATTTAGCTGTTTACACGAGTTTGAAGCATTTTGAAGACAAATTTTGTAAATGAAGCTTTACGCTCTTATGCACTTACTCTTAAATTAGTTCTGTTCAACACTGATTTTGACCTAATGGAGATGAATTCTTATAGGAATGATGAAAATATTAACAGAAATTATGAAAACAGTGGAATGTGTATATATACACTGGTCAGAAAAAGTATCCGTCGATATTCAACTTAAAATTTAAAACTCAATAAATATATGGGGTTTTAAGTCTTACATGTTCAATGTTTTCAACAGCGATTGTATACAGGAGCTAAAATAATTCGCTTCTCAGCTTCAGTTAGCTTAGTATGTGGTTTGGCAATTTCACGCAAATAATTGCCTTCTTTGCGTAATTTTAGGACAATTCCAATAAATTACCGTTGACAAATCAATTTAATATAAATTAATAAATTATTGTGTACGAATACATTTTCTGGTACCAAATACATGACAAAATAAAAAAATATGTGGAAACACAGAGCGTGGAAAACATATCGAAAATAAAAAACTATGCGACAAATCGATGGTATTAAATTAGCATCCAAACTTTTGTGTGTGTTGTTTTTATAAGCACTTGAAAATTAAATATTGAAGTGTACGAATACTTATTCTGACAAGTGTACGTATAAAATTAACAGCTGACTGTGAAAACGATACAGGGTGGCCCAAAAAAGACTGAAGGATTAAAAATGGTTATATCTTTTTTGTTTGTTTTTTGTCTTTTGCTGGTTATTTACTGTTTTTGGAGATAAATCATGGCTACATATGATGTGCAGAAACGCGTCAAAATCATTGAATTTTGTATTCTTCTGGAATGTCAATTATTACAACTCAACTAAAATATCGTCGTCATTTTAATGTCCGAACAGCACGCAGTCCCAACATGATTAGGAACTTAGTCTCCCGTTTTGAGGAACATGGCAGAGTGTTAGATCTTCCAGGAACAGGAAGAGACCGATCTGTGCGCAACGAAGCAGTTGTGGGGGCTGTACGACAGAGTGTAAACGAAGATCCATCTGTCTCTACTCGTCGTCGTTGTACTCAATTGCGAATCTCCAGAACATCCCTGCAAAGCATTTTGAAGCGGGATCTTAATATGTTTCCGTATAAAATTCAAATGGCACAGCAATTGCTCCCCCATGACCATCAGACACGCCTGCAATATGCTATTCGAATAATTTCCAGAAATTGAGATTTTGTTTGGCCTCCACGTTCACCAGATTTGACCCCTCCAGACTTTTTTTTGTGGAGCTTAAGCACAACATTCAAGCAGAAATAAGCAACTTGGAGCCAGAAACTCTGCGGGCAGTAGGGAAAATGCGGTTAAAAGAGCCAATTCAATAATGGACACCATTTGAGAGACGTTATATTTCACACTTAAGGGGACCCCCCATTCTCGGTGTCAAAAAGTTTTTTGATTTAATTCGAATCTACACTAATTCAAGAATATCCCTATAAATTTTCAAGTGAAAATCTCAACAATTTTTGAAGATATAGCCCATTTATTGTGTTTGCATCAAGTGGCAGCAAGAGGGCTTCTCAAACTTTAAACAAGTTTTTCTCCAAACAGCGTTTTTGCGAATGGCGGGCACGATAACTTAAAAATTAATAACCCAATCGATTTCAAATTTTTTCCAGCCCATTTAAAATGATGTTTTTAACATGTTCTTCTGGAAGTAATTACTTTGTTATGGATGAAACAAACATTCGATGGTATTCCCTATTGGATTTTGGGAAGAAATCATAACCTTTCATTCATTTTTCGCGTTTTTAATTTTGTGTTGAAAAAATGTCAAATAAACACAAACACTTGTGCATAGTTGTTTTTTTTTTTGTTTTTCACTTCAAGCTGCCCTACCTTGTATTATTGTACCATGGGTCGTACCTAATTTATTGCGCTCCGTACAAAAATAATCACGTTCTCACCTTTATAGGGTTTGTTAGACGTCCGTATTACCCAAAATGGGTGAAAACATTTTTTTAATTGATTGAAAAATTTTTACTTTTATAGAAACACAACGCAATGCGTATTTGGGTAGCATTCATTGAAATACATGTTTTTAACTTTTGAGGTGAATAAATTCGTACGCATATGCATGAATTTAGGTACAGCCCTTGTGGTTTTCAATTTTATTCTGAAAAATTGAAAGTGTTGCACTTTGAAAATAAATAAAATTTATTAAGATAGAAGTAACGAATAAACCGAAAAAAAAATAAAATTTATTGAGATTTCGTATGTTTTGTTTAAATTTTTTAGTTTTTGAATAGTATTTGTTTTAATTTTGCATTTACCTTGTATAATTGTACCATAAGTTTTGGGTGTCTCATTCGCCCATGCCCTCATTTCTTGGCGTGTTGCGCTAAAGGGTTATGCTGTACTCACATCTATGGCACTTCTAGCTAGTTGGCTTGCTATATCGTTGCCTGTTATTTCTGTGTGACTCGGTACCCATATAATCGTACGTTCAGGTCATTGTGTTGAGCTCTTTTATAAGCGTTTATTTAATATAACGTTGTTCACGCATTGCCGCATTCATTGCTACGAAACGCCATACTTTCTGAAAATATTTGGATTTATTTGCAGTTTTTTAAATATTCAATAACTTACTTTTGGACTGGTGGTTCATCCATCTAATTTTTCAGTTTTCAAACACATTTCATTTTTAATCTTTTTTAAAGAGTATTTTTGGGTAAAAAAAAAACATTTCAAAGTTTGTAGTCAAATGTTTTTCATTTTGACAAGTCTTCATTGTCAAAATGAACAAAAAAATTGGTCATATGTGGCATGAGATTAACTAATTTGCTGTATCACGGTGCAGTTCATACAATACAAATACTGTACTGCATATCCAAATTGTTACTCTCAAATATTTATTTAAATGCGTATAACATCGGCTATAAATAATTTTTTTTCCTCCATCATAAAGGGCAAAATACATAAGAGGACTTCAGGTTGGCTTCTTTTAATGTAAAAGAATAAAGAAGAACGGCGTCTTAATTCATGTTTGACTCTGATATTCCTTTATAAATTTAGGATTCATACGAAACCAACATGTTAGAATTATCGTATGTGTTTCCCCCTTTAGCATTTTCAAACTTCGTGTTTTACACCGTTTAGAAAAGAAAGAAACAGTGGCGAGCAGAAACGAGTACATGTTTATACGTTGGAGAACTTTTAGATCATAAAAATAAAAGTTAATAATCAAATTCAAAAATGTTGGTTTTATTTTATAACGTATTTTGTAATTAAATAAACTACCTAAAGTTAAAAATGTAACTCATAGATTTCTAAGAAAAAAGTAAAGAATATAAAATAAACTCCAAAGTACTTACTTTTGCTCGTTAAAAAAAAAATGCAGAAAACGAATATTTTTATTACTTATACCGTAGTTATATCCTTTAAATGCGTAATTTATGCAATTTGGCATAATTTCTACCAATTTTAGTACAATTTCATTCGAAATATTCTTCCAATCACATCAGATTCGCTGCCAAAGTTAGTCTCAATTATTAGGGACTGATTGGTACTGTCCCACCTGCCCCTTCGGATTGAAGTCGGGACTTTGTGCTGCCACTGAGTTAATTGAAAATTTTGCTCATCAAGATATTCTGTCACGATTTTGGACGTGTGGATTTGATCATCGTCCTGCTAATAATTACTTTTGCTACAGGATAGGCGTTTTTATCTACCAAGAACGGTTGATATGACTCTACAAGGCTCTCAGTAGACTTTTTTCATTATTATATTGTCAATTTTTTTACACCGGTCCAAGACCCACAAATAAAGCTAACCCATGCCATGACGATTCGTCAACCCTGCTTCACATTATTTTTCTTCACCAATAATGCTTCTTGTATTTAAAACGGTTGCATTTGGATTCGTCGTCGCGATCACACGTTTCCAGTGAACCACTGTTCAACTTTTGGGCTTGATGAAACGTTGTTACCCTGATTTTGCAAGGTTTTTTACGATAATACAGGTTTTTTTTTACTGGTGATATAGACAATGTCGGGAAGGGCTCTTCACGCCGTTTACCGACTAACAGGTTTGACGAGTGCTGACGAAGCATATTTTCGTGTTAAATCTTGTTAATTTACATTTCCCTTATCATTAGACCGTCTTAGAAGCGGTGTACGACCTGTAATTTGAGGTTAGGGAGCAACAAAACAACGTTGTTGTACCCATAAGACCACAAATTGGCACAATTTTAGTCCCTTTGCAATTTCCAGAGTAGATCAGCTTCTTTCACTCAAGACCCGAATGGCCTCTTTAGTGCTTATTAAAATTTCTTCATGATTTATTATTATTAGTTATTTATTCGATTTTTCTTCAAAACTTTGCACAATGTGTTTTAGTAAACAGATTTTAATATTGTAAAACTTATATTTTATTAGGAAAATAATTAATAAAAACGAAAAACAGTGTTTTTGCATTCCTTTTCATCAAATTATTCATAAATTGAAGACGTGCAAAAGTGAGTACGTTGAGTGAGAAAGTTGAGAGTTAATTTTTTTAAATTTAGGTTGTTTTGTTAAGTATAAAAAACGCAATGAAATACAAAATTTCTGAATTAGCTTTTTATACCCTTCACCACACTGTGGTACAGGGTATTATGTCTTTGTGCATATGTATGTAACAGGCAAAAATAATCGAGATAGACCCATGGTTCCTTTTGAGAATATGCATAGAATCACTTTCTGAGTCGATTTATGCATGTCCGTCTGTCCGTCCGTCTGTCCGTCCGTATGTCCGTCCGTCCGTCCGTCCATGTATTTTTGTTAACAAAGTATAGGTCGCATTTATGATCCGATTTGGATGAAATTTGACACAGGTCACTTAATTGGCCCAAGGACGAACCCTATTGAAATTGGAGAAAATCGGTCCACGTTTAGGCATAGCTCCCATATAAGGGTACCCCAAAATGTTCGGTATTTTGAGGTTCTTGAGCGCGTTTTTTAACTGAATTCGCTGAAATTTGGTACATTGAGTTCTTATTGGGTAGCAAATCTCTCTACCAAAAATTATAAATAAAGGTCCATTTTTCGGATAGCCCCCATATAAGATTACCCCCAATTTTCGGTATTTTGGGGGTTTTGATCGCATTTTCCGACCGAATTCGCTGAAATTTGGTACTTTGTGTTCTTATTGGGCAGCAAATCTCCCTACCAAAAATTATAAATAACGGTCCATTTTTTCGCATAGCCCCCATATAAGGGTACCCCCAAATTTTCGGTATTTTGAGGTTCTTGAGCGCGTTTTTTAACTGAATTCGCTGAAATTTTGTACATTGAGTTCTTATTGGGTAGCAAATCTCCCTACCAAAAATTATAAATAAAGGTCCATTTTTTCGGATAGCCCCCATACAAGATTATCCCCAATTTTCGGTATTTTGGGGGTTTTGATCGCATTTTTCGACCGAATTCACTGAAATTTGGTACTTTGTGTTCTTATTGGGTAGCAAATCTCCCTACCAAACATTATAAATAAAGGTCAATTTTTTCGGAAAGCCCCCATATAAGGGCACCCCCAAATTTTCGGTATTTTCGGGTTTTTGGGCTCGTTTTATAACTGAATTCGCTGAAATTTTGTACATTGGGTTCTTATTGGGTACCAAATTGCTCCACTAAAAATTATAAATATAGGTCCAGTTTTTCTGGTAGTACCCATATAACGGTACCCCAAAATTTTTGGTATTTTGTGGGTTCTGATCGGATTTTTCGACCAAATTGACTGTAATTTTGGTATTTTGGGGGTTCTGATCGGATTTTTCGACCAAATTGACTGTAATTTAGTACGTCGAGTTCTTATTAGGTAGCACATCTCTCCACTATAAATTATAAATATTGGTCCATTTTTTCTGGAAGCCCCCAGGTTTTGAGGTTCTTGAACCAAATTCTTTTTTCTGGTACAGGGTATTATGTTTTTGTGTATATGTTTGTAACATGTAAAAATAATCGAGATAGACCCATGGCTCCTTTTGAGAATATGCATAGAATCACTTTTTGAGTCGATTTAAGCACGAAATTTGGCACAGCGTAGCAAATTAGGTCTAGAATGATGTGTGTAAAGTTGCCTGAAATCGGTTCAGATTTAGATATAGCTTCTATATCTGACCAAATGAACAATTTAGTATCGGTTGCAGAATGACGTGTTTATGGTTCCAATTTCATTTTACTGGTCCTTTAAAAATGCGACTTCTGTTAGGATTCATCTGTTGAATATACTCAAAGTGGTGAAGGGTATCATATAGTCGGCCCCGTCCGACTTTACTACTTTCCTTACTGGTTTATTTTTATTTTTATGGAGTAAAAAGTGTCCAAAGGACAAACATGTACTCGTTTTTGCTCGCCACGGTATATCAAAGTAAGTAGAAAACTAAATTTGCTTAACCCTACATGAATAAGATCTAATTTTCATATAAAATCTTAATTTTTTCTAAAAAAAATTTTAAATTTTAGAAATTTGTTCAAGTTGTTAAAATTATTTTTTTTCGATAAATGCTCTTAACTGTTAGAGATGGAAAGAATTTCTTTTTTGTTTTGAATATCAGGTCATCCAGATGTCGAATTTGAGGAAAATACTAAGTTGTTGTCGCAGCGAAAATATCTTTGAAAACGTGACTTGTATTGTGAAACCTAAAAGAATTATAGACTTTGAACTAATTCTATCGTTAAGATGACTGCTACTCAGTGTAGATATCGCAAAAAGTTTATGATTTTGCTGTTATGCCTATGATTCGCTGATTTATTTTTGTTTTGTTAGCATATTTTCATTAATGTTTCTTACCTTATATGGCGTTTCATTCTATGGGCCATGAATGAGCGATTGGCTTCTTGCAGAACATTTTAGATCGCCTTTGCGTGTTGCTAATTGTGGTACATCCTCACATCCTTCAATGCATTTGGCGCAACCGTTCCGCCTGACACATCCGTATTCTGGGGTCATGTTGCACACTTAATTACTGTATTAATTAGACATACATACAGATATGAGCCGCTCTAGCTCTTGGCGCACAGCTAGTGATAAAGTGGCGCACATTAAATTTGTGGACCATGCATGTACTAGTTCCAGTCGCATGTTCAGTCAGTGATTATTTTAGGAAGGTTTTCTTTATGAAGCATTTCACTCACCGTTAACTTTGCAATCTGAGCGTTCGAAGTAAATGAGTAGGTACTGATATTTAGGTGTAAATATGAACATCTACAGCGAACATGGCGAATGTGATTCTAAGAAGTTCATACTTGTTTTCGTCCGCTTTAATATTGTTATATCTTTGAAATACTTTGTATATGGAAATTTATAAATCTAATCGAATGCAATTGTTTTTTGAATATGTATTTTGTTGAAATAAAAATAAAACTGCGTAGGTCCACTATTACATAGAGTGCGTTTAGACTACTAAATTCACTCGATTTCAAACGACACAACTTGTTCACAAATCTACTTTTAGTACCATGGTATTATGGAAGGTAGTCTCATTAAAAAATTTAAAAATGTCAACACTTTTTAATCTGTAATCCATCTATCAATTTCAAACAAGGTAGATGTATTAGCTAATCGCATCGACCCAGTTGATTGTAACATTGAGTGTCAAAACAAATTATTGTAAATTCGCCATTAATTCGCCTTAAAAAATTAATTAATTTTTTACATAAAATTGAAGTTTCGGGATTTTTTTCAATTTTACTTCGAGAGAACCAAAAACCTAAAAATGGACAGGAATTTTATATGAAGGCTACATCAAAATGGAAAGATCTTCTTGAAACCTGTTTTAACACTTCAAGAGCCCATAATGACGGTTGTTATTTTCAGGAAATGATTCAACCAATCAGAACAAAATGTTTTTATACCCTACACATCTATGTTAAAAGTATGTGTTGTCTCGAGAGTTTGTAGCTGCACGACATTTTACATGCATGGACATGTTACAGCCCAAAGTGCAACAAATAAGGATTTTGATTCATCATCATTTGTGACATCTTTGAACTTTATGCGGTCACGTAGCGATCGGCCCGATATTAGAATGTGCGATAATATTAGTATTAGATAATTTCAGAATATGTAGTGCCTGCAAATATTTAATTATAAATACCACACCTGTGTACATACACTAATATAATTGCAGTCTTTATAAAATTCAACCACTCCTCTTGGATATACTATTAATCTATAATCTTTCAGTAGTAAATATGTACGCGATTTTTCAAAAAAAAATCTATTTGACGCGCTAAATATTGAACGATTATCATGAAAACAGTCATATTTATTCGTAGGCCAGATAATTTCCTGGGTTTGGGTCATAATTGTGGCCTCTAAATATAAATCGGTCACTACCAAACCGAATAGAAGTCGATTTAGGCCAGAACCGAATATAAATACAAAATTTCCAGTATTCATCAAGGGAAATTGTTGAAAGATGCCGACACATACTGAATCGTTTATTCAAAATTGTGCTTATGTTGTGTTTTCAGAACATAATTGTTTCAATCACGACTTGATTCGGGTCGTGATAATCATATTACAAATTATAATGGACAGACGGACAAGTGATAAACGATATACAAAAATTTGAGTCTAGGAGTCAAACTCTTGAGGCAACACATACTTTTAACATAGATGTGTAGGGCATAAAAACATTTTGTTCTGATTGGTTGATCAAATTTGCCTACATTTTGGAATGTCAAGGCGAATATAATTTAATTTGCCTTGTTTAAAAATTTTGACATATTATGTTACCAAAAAATTGCTTTGTTGTAGTAATTCGCCGATGCGATTACCTAATATATGTGCCTCGATTTCAAATGAAAAATAAGTTCCATAAAATTATATGCATATTTTCTGAAGCATTCATGAATTTTATGATGGGCAAATCTTTATATAATTGCTTAAAAATATGCATGTCATGTACAGACATACATACATATGTATGTATGTATGTATATTCTAATTAAGACTTCTGCAAAATAATATGCAAAATATGAAAAATATGCGAAATGTGCATATTTTTGACATGACCTGATTTATCGAATAGTTGAGCTATGGTACAATTATACAAGGTAGGGTAGCTTGTGTCAGAAATGAGAAAATACACCTCCACCTGATGGGCAATAACGACAGAATAAATGAAAACAAATCCAATAAGTCGTTCTGTTCATTTGACATAATTTTTAACATTTTACCAAAAACGCGAAAAATTTATGGAATGTCATGCTTTCTTTTCGAAATAGACTTGGGGATATGATTCACATGTTGATTCATTCACAAATCATACATTCATACATACATCTTATATATATATATATAAGATGATATATTTTTCAAAACATTACATACATAGTCACACATTTTGTATATGACTTTGACATAACAAGCCACAGTATGAAAAAATTGCAATTTATAAGTTCCTATGGCCTACCTTGAATAATTGTACCGTGAACTGAGCCATGAAATACGTAAATTCAAAATTTGAGTCCATACGGATGAAAAATAAGAAATATGCAAAAATCAGAGGTCTAAATATAATCGATTTTCACCACATTTGCTATATATATTTTGTGTATATTAGGATAAAAAAATTTAAAAATAAATCAATGCCTTTTTGTCGAATTCAATATATTTAAACTAAAATGTAGATATCAGCTGGGTTTAAGGGGAAACACATACGATTCAGGCCTGGCGTGTTAAATTAGCTTTGTATGAAATATTAAAGGAATATCAGAGTGCAACTAGATTTTGGGGGCCGTTCTCCTTTATAATTTTAAAATAAAGACACCAGCTTAACATGCCAAGCCTGAAGTCAACTTTTGTTCGTCTGCAAGTAATTACATTGTTATGAATGAAACAAACATTTCATCGTATTCCTTACTGGATTTTGGTAAGAAATCACAAATGTTTTCAATAAACTTAAATTAAGTTTAAAGTTAAACAATAATGGGCCAAATAACAAAACAAAAAAAAAAAAACGAACTTCATAAACATAATGCGAAATATTTGGTTGGTTCTAGTACTGCATGAATCTACTTTAGAGTACTCCGACTCTAATTTTGTTGAAGCTGTTGGACAAAATAAAGTCGAATGTACATAATAAAGAAAGTTGGGCGTCATAAGGTAGCAAATCATAACTGGCTAAACCTTCAATTATGCACACCACGGTAACGCCACGAAATTTTTTTGTCAGAAATATTCTTGGAAGAACCAGTGAGCGGATCAGTATAGCCGTACTGGGCCCACCATATGATACCCTGTAAAACTACCACAGAATTCGAACTTTCTGCGGATCTATATTCCGAGCGTGGGCAATATTTCGTGATATTTGCTCCCTGTTTAGAGGTCAAAAGCTCATTATATTTTTCATGGCATATTTTCTGGGAGTGAAGTGAATTACTTTTTGTTCATATGACCGATCATGATAAAAAAAAAACATTCTAATCAGTTGGCCAGATCCTCTTCCCCGTAAAACATTTCTGATTGGAAAAACAGACAAAAATAACGTCATCCGCCCATTTCAGCAAATAAATATCATCAGATCATCAACGAAAATGATAGGCTTCATTTTTCACCGTAATTAAAACTTCATGTAAAATTTCAAATCTATCAGGGTGACATTTACGACCTCTAGTGTGGTTATGGTATTACCATTACCAGAATATGTAGATCCTTGTAAGAATTTAAGTCTCAGTAGTTAGAGTAACTGGTGATGAACTAGAAATATAGTGCTTTGAGTAGTGAATTGTAGTCATTTAAATGGGTATGTAAAGGCGCCGAAATTGCGTTTCGAAAAAGGAAAAGAAAGTGTATGTGCCCTGGTAATTATTCTACTAAAACGGCAATAAAATCTTTTCTAGCTAAAACGGCAATTTCGTTAGAACTTTTTACCGGGTTAATCTACTTTATGGGGATTTATTTTGTATATATTCAAAGGAATTGACAATTTAAACCCACTGTGTTATCTAAATTCGATACGATGAAACGGACTATAACATATTTCAACGAAATACAACTCTGGTTATCATGAACGTGTGGTGGTTTATGTTACTTTGCAAGTGTCAATTTACAATTTACCGTTATTTTTAATTGAGTTTTTGGTTAGATGTCGACTCATTGCATAATTATGGATGGTAGTCACATTTGAGAAATTGGTCCAAGATAGCGGTCCTAAGCACACCTCGAAAATTATTAGGACTTTCTTGTCTAACAAAAATTTTTAATTGCTCAAATGGGCAGCACAAACCCCGTCTTTTAATATTATCAAATATTTATGGACACTTTTAAAGGGAAGACTGGCAGTGTATGAAAAAGCACCAAGTAACATCGATGAACTTTGGCAAAGGACACAAGAGGAATGTAACAGTTTCAAAAATTGAAACTGTGATTCTGTATTCATAATTCTGAAATGTATTTAATAAATTATGTTGTATATTTTGTTTCATCTATCTGTAAATTATGTGTTGAAGATTCCTCGAGGTATGTTTTTGGAGAATATACATCTATTGGAAATCTGTAAAATAATTATGTTAAAAAATTACGTTTGTCATTATATTTTTAATGTTTGTATCATGGTATAATTATTACAAGGTAGGGCACAGCTACCAACTAATTACAATTTTTTCTCAAGGTGGCTTGTTCAATCAAATCAAAATACATATTTTGTGTATGTGTGTGTGTGTATTGTTTTGAATACAATGTCATATAAATTCAAAGTAAATTGAAATATACTCAAATTTAATAGAAATGAAAATTATGTTTTTAACGTCTGGAAGTAACTACTTTGTTATGGATGAAACAAACATTTGATGGCATTCCCTACTGGATTTTGGGAAGAAATCATAACCTTTCATTCATTTTGCGCGTTTTTAGTTTTGTGTTGAAAAAATGTCAAATAAACACAAACACTTGTTGCGTATATTTATTTTATTTTTGGCAGTAGAGGCCACACGTGCATAGTTGCTATTTTGTTATTCACCTAAAGCTACCCTGATTTGTATTATTGTACCATGGTTTGTATATTCTTGAAATTTTTAATTTAACATCACTTTATGTTTTATATGGTCAATATGATGGCATAATTATACATGATAGTCTCATGCAGTCATATGTTTCCAATTTTTTTTCATAAATTTGCCTTTGACAGTATTCAGCTTTCAAAATTTAAATTAATATATCTTCCTTCGAAATATGCGCATATCATGTTTTCAGTGGCAAAAATTGCAAAATAATTTATATTTATAAATATTTTGAAGTTACCTTAACACTAGATTGCCGAAAGCGGTCATTTTGACAGTTTTTCAATTTCAAGTACAAAAACAATTGTGTATATTATGACACAGCATTTAAAAATTTTGTGACTTTTTGTACCACATAGAACTACGTTTATTAATCATAGTAGCTGCTTCCTCCCCTGTTTCATTGCCCGCATTCACATGTGCTATACCTATATGGCCTAAAATCGGTCATTTTGACCTCTTGTGAAATATTAAATAATCAGACCACTTTTATTATGTATAAAGTAAATTCCTTATATGACCAGATCAGTACAACAACATCGAAAACCGTTTGCTAAAATTCTTTCAGAATGAGGTCATTTTGACCGATTTTATGCAATATAGGTATATACAAAATTCCAGTCTTTCTAGTGTTAAATTACCTGGTTAAACCTTGAGTGCAATGTTCAGCTTTAGAAAATATATTTTGTTTAATTTGCTGAAAATATGCCAATCGACATATATAACATTTCATGGAATTTATTTTTCATAATATTTAAAATTGATAATTCTGCTGGTCCAGATGGTGTCCCATCATCTATACTAAAGTCTTGTGCATATGAATTGTACTTAACTATTCCTTATCTCTGGGTTATTTTCCTCTTCACTGGAGATCTAGCTACAAAATCCCTTCACACAAAACTAGTAGTCGGTGCACTATTGACAATTATAGAGGCATCGCCAAGTTGAGTTATTTGAACTTTTGGTTTCTCGAAGAATTTCCCACTTTGTCTCATCTATAGTATCTCCTTTCCAACATGGTTTTTTAAGAGGGAGGTCTACATTGACTAACCTAACCTAATGGAGCTTATGTGTCACGCTCACAATGGGTTTATCAATAAACTGCAAACTGATATAATTTGTACAGATTTCCGTAAAGCGTTCGATACTGTGATACACAGTTTATTAATTTATAAGCTTGATATTATGGGTTTCCCGATAATCCTTCGCTTTACTGAAACGGAAAAAAAATCTGGGTGTATGTTTCAGTTATTCGATGTTTTCACTTAAGCGGAGTTCGGTTAATTGAAAATAAATTCAGTTATCCGAACTTCTCATAAGCGAAAATTTTAGTTTTAGGAATTTAAATAATTCATATTTTATATCTAATTCGTAGGTTTCGAATTTTTTAAAATAGACGATGAACTATAATTTTTATGCGTAAGGTTTCATACTAGCCGACTTAAGTCTTTTTAATAGATGACATGCCTGTAATATGGGGTTGAAATTGAGTAGCATACTTCTTTGCATTTGTTTATTATAGATCAGCTGTGCCCAAAATAGGTCCCATGGGCTGTCGGTGTGTGTCAAATTTCTCACTAACACAATTATAAAAGAGAAACAAAATTTATTTTATTTCAAATTTCAAATTTTACATTTATTCTGCTTTGAGAAGTCAATGAGGAAGGTTCTGTTGTCGATTTTTCTTTGTGAATTTTTGTGCGTACACTGAACGAAATGAATGGGGATATGAAATATGATTTTTTTTGCCGAAAATTTTTTCGGAAAATGAAATGTTTGGTTTGTCAGCGCACTATGTCGCGATCAAAATTGTATTATCTTAAGAGACAGTTTGTGTCTTTTCCGGATATAACAATAATTTGTCTAACAAGGAAAGGAATTCGCTAGTTTTAGACCTACTAAAACCTTTTTATGAAAGGTATACTTTAGGTTATGAGGAGGAGAGATATATTGAAAGCTCCAATATCAAATTACTCCAAATAAAAGCTTCCTATGCTGCGGCATTGGCAAAACAATGCCGCCCATTTGTTGACGGCATGTTTTTCAAAGAACTCTGTCTGGAAGTTTTGCATATATTTGGAGAAAAAGCTCAGGAGTGTTCTAATTTATTAAATGACATTCCATTGTCGCGAAATACCGTCAGTCGTAGGACAGAATCTATCAGTGACTTCATCCATACAAATATTAAAAATATAATTTTGAAGTGCAAATATTTTTCTATATGTATAGATGAGACAACCGATATTGGCGACATTTCCCAACTCTTGATATGCGTTAGTGCGGTAGACGAAGATCTTCTGTGCCACGAAGAAATACTGAGATTAGTATCCCTACACGGCCATGTGCGGGGAATTGATGTTTATAATGCTGTTTATGAGGAAGTGCTCGACTTTGCTGATAAATCTAAGTTTGTTTCCGTTTGTTCTGATGGGGCGCATGTAATTCCTTTGCCTGTAATGGTATCCAAATTGATGTTGGTCTATTAACGATTACACGGTCCATTATATTGAATTAAATGCATTTTGTCAATATTTTTTACTTCTTTTTTTAATTTCTTCTCAAATATTTATATTCATTCTTGTTAAAGAGCAATTCCAATAATTGCATTCATGTTAATGAATTTGAAGGTTTATTGGATAAAAGAATCAAACAGAAAAAAATAAAACAATATTTCTCACAGTTTTCTTTGAAATGTGTGTATTTCGAAACAATCACAATCACAAAACTTGAATGTATTAGTGTGGACAGCCCTGTTATAGATTCAAAATCCCAGCAAGCATTTTCTATCCAAAAAATATCCAAAAAGTTACTACCAGACGATGAAAACACTCGTAGGCGATATCGTATTTTTTACAAATAAGTTATACCGTTTGGGAAGAAATGAACCACGTACTCGTTACCTTTAAAAAGTATCTTCTTCGTCACAATTTGAAGTTAATAAAGCGACACTTCAAACTGACACTGTTTTGTTACCTTAAATATTATCGCCTTAGTTGCTTTCAACTTTCACTAAGAAGATACGTTTAAGATGTGACGAATGCGTGCTTCATTTCTTCAATATCAATTTTGATACCCAAAGAAAATAAAATACTTGTTTGAATGAGTAATTGCAATAATAATGATTCACGTATATTATGCATACAAATTCGAACATTTAACGCTAAACAAACATAAAATTGAAGTTAAGGTTAATACTAAGCAAACCTAAAAACATTTAGTTAATTTATAATAATAGTTAATTGTTCAACAATTTTATTGATTTACAGTCTTTGGTTGTTTTTTGTGTATTCTATCCCGAGCGTGTAAAATATGTTGTTGATAAACTTTGTTTAGGTACAACAACGACGTCTGGGAAAATTTAAGATGGCACATATCTGTAAAATTAACACAAAAGTTATTATAGTATATGCCTCTTATTATAGTATGTGTTAAACCGCTGAAAACTGGGTTTTTTGTATAGTTGCACGCCATGTTATTTCAATTGCTTTTTGATCACTTATAACAGCATTAATTAATAATTTAACAAATGATGACATTTCTCTTACCCCAACACGATTTATTAATAATTTCTGTAAAAAAATTGTATTTAGAACGGTGGCAGAAATTATGATAAAAGTTATATATTATTACCAATTGATCCCGAACTTCATCTTCTTTTAGAAGTTTTGCAACAACATTTTTAAAATCGTCGAAAACATAAAATGGCAGCTATGGCAACAATTGCAATTCTTTTTCTAAGGAAGTGGGCATTATGGAATGTCTTATCTCATTCTTTAGAGTAATTACTTGCTCCGTAAGTGTTTTAATTAACATCTGTGTGGCCATTTGATTTTTGTTAGTTTCCTTTAAAAAGATGTCCATGGTTTCTTTTAGACTTTTTATTTCAATTTGATGCTCATAAACACTCCGACTTTTAACATCTTTAAGATTTAAGATAATTATATGTAAGTATTGCATAAAAAGTGCTTTAGTTTTTAATTTAATTTTAATTAATTTTAATATGCATAGAATCACTTTCTAAGTCGATTTATGCATGTCCGCCCGTCCGTCTGTCTGTCTGTCCATGTTAAATTGTAAACAATGTACAGGTCGCATTTATGATTCGAATTGGATGAAATTTGGCACAGCACATTTGTTTGGATCAAGGACGAACCCTATTGAAATTGGGAAAAATCGGTTCAGATTTAGATATAGCTCCCCTATATATTTTCGTCCGATTTAAGGTAAATGGTGCACCAAATGGGTTGGTGTTGGTGTGTAGGCGTGAGATAAGGCTGGGTTTTTGGAAATTCGAACTAGAAGGGTACGAAAAGTACTAAAATGTACCAAATATGGTACCCTTTGTATTAGGCGAACGGGAAGAGCTAGAATTCTGAAATTTGGAATGTGGGTCACTGATGTAAAGTTAGGAAGATGTACAAAAGCGTTTTTGGAAATTCGTACTAGAACGGTACGAAAAGTACTAAATGTGATACCATTTGTATTTGGCGAACCGGTAGAGCTAGAACTCTGAAATTTGGATTGGTGGTCGCTGAGTGTAGGATAGATGTACCAACAGGTTTTTGGAAATTCGAACTATAAATATCCGAAAAGTACTAAAATGTACTTAATTTTGTACAATTTCGTAGCATGTGAATTGATAAAGCTAAAAACTTGAAATTTGGAATGCGAATTTGGGATGAGATGTAGAGTCCATTTAAGGAGATGGTTTTGGAAGCGTGTACTCATGCGTACGAAAAGTACTATATGGTACTATATTTGGTACAAATTTAATTTGGAGATAAAAATCGAGCTGGAATCCTGAAATTTGAAATTAACATTACCGTCGGAGTGTAGGATTGGGAATGTACGTAGTTTTGGATTTTTTACCCAGTTTCAGTAATTTTTATTCATGGGTACTAAATGGTACTAAATTTGGTACAATTTGAATTTTATGCAAACCAATAGAGCTAGAATCATGAAATTTGTAGTCAGGACCACTGTTGGGGTGTAAGATCGAGATATGTAGGAAGTTTTAAAAATTTTTACTAATATGTACTAAATTTGGTACAATTTGAATTGTGGGTGAACCGATAGAGTTGGAATCCTAAATCTTGGATTTAGGATCACTCTGGGGGTGAAAGTTTGGGTTCAGTGGGACGTTTTGGAAATTCGTACTACTGTGTACTAAATTTGGTACAATTTGAATTGTGGGTGAACCGATAGAGTTGGAATCCTAAATCTTGGATTTAGGATCACTCTGGGGGTGAAAGTTTGGGTTCAGTGGGACGTTTTGGAAATTCGTACTACTGTGTACTAAATTTGGTACAATTTGAATTGTGGGTGAACCGATAGAGTTGGAATCCTAAATCTTGGATTTAGGATCACTCTGGGGGTGAAAGTTTGGGTTCAGTGGGACGTTTTGGAAATTCGTACTACTGTGTACTAAATTTGGTACAATTTGAATTGTGAGTGAACAGAAAGAGTTGTAATCCTGAAACTTGGATTTAGCATCTATGTTTGGGGTAAGTAAGAAGTTTTCGAAATTCGTACTACTGTGTACTTAATATCGTACAATTTGAACTGTAGGTGAACCGATAGAGTTGAAATCCTGAAACTTGGATTTAGGATCACTGTGGGTGTAGGATTGGGATATTTAGGAAGTTTTGGAAATTGGTACAACTATGTACTAAATTTGGTACAATTTGAATTGAGGGTGAACCGATAGAGTTGGAATCCTGAAACTTGGATTTAGGATCACTGTGAGGGTGTAGGATTGGGGTCTGTAGGAAGTTTTGGAAATTCGTACTGCAGTGTACTAAATTTGGTACAAATTGAATTGTGAGTGAACCGATAGAGTTATAATCCTGAAACTTGGATTTAGGGTCACTGTGGGGTTGTAGGTTTTGGAAATTCGTACTACTGTGTACTAAATTTGGTACAATTTGAATTGTGAGTGAACCGATAGAGTTGTAATACTGAAACTTGGATTTAGGGTCACTGTGTAGTTGTAGGGTTAGGGTAAGTTGGAGGTTTTGGAAATTCATACTACTGTGTACTAAATTTGGTACAATTTGGATTGTGAGTGAACCGATAGCGTTGGAATTCTGAAACTTGGAATTAGGATCACTGTGGAGTGTAGGTTGGGGTTAAGTAGGAAGTTTTGGAAATTCGTACTACAGTGTACTAAATTTGGTACAAATTGAATTGTGGATGAACCGATAGAGTTGGAATTCTGAAACTTGGATTTAGGATAACTGTGGGGGTGTGGGTTTAGTAAGAAGTATTGGAAATTCGTACTACTGTGTACTAAATTTAGTACATTTAAATTTGAATTTGGAAGTTTTGTTAGAAGTAGAAGGGTACGAAAAGTACTAAAATGTACCAAGTGTACCAAGCTAGAATTCTGAAATTTGGAATGTTGGTCACTGATGGAAAGTTAGAAAGATGTGCAAAAGGGTTTTTGGAAATTCGACCTATAAGTGTACTAAAGGTACTAAACTTTACTGAATTTATTTCCTATTGTATATATATTGAACATATATAGCTGGAATCTTGACATTTTAAATAGAAAACATGTTGGGAAGTGGTGTTGATGTACGGAAATGGTTTAAAGCATTCGTACTTATGTGTATAAAAAGTGTAAAATAGTACTAAATTCCGTTCTATTTACCTTCAGTTGAGTGTGTAGAGATGGAATCTTGATAATCGGAATTAGCTTTAAAAAATCGTAATTATTTGTATGAAAAGTATTTAATTGGTACTAAATTTGGTGGAAGTTGGATTTAGGTGAACAGATAGAGCTGAAGTCTTCAAATTGGGAATTAAAATAACTGTTGGAGTGTACGACTGAGGTAGATTATGAAATTCGTACTTTTTGGTACGAAAGGTATATATGGTACTAAATTTAGTACAATTTGGATGTTGCTTGAAAGGATAGAACTGAAACCCTGAAATTTGGAATTAAGATTTCTGTTGAAGATTGAGCTATAGAGACATCTTTGGAAACTCGTATTTATGTGTACGAAAAGTACTAAACGGCACTAGATGAATTTGGGTGAACGGAGAGAGCTGGAAACCAATAATTTGGAATAATTTGGTTGATGTTTGAATATAGAATTGAGATATGGAAGCATGTCACCTACCTACTACTAAATAGTACTATATTTGGTACAACTTGATTACGTGTGAACGGATAGTGCTGGACTCCCGATTTTTTTAATTAAAATTACTGTTGGAGTGTAGGATTGACATAGTTTAGGAAATGTTTAATTATAGAAACAAAAAGTACTAAATGGTACCGAAAAACTTAGAAATGTGTGAACGAATAGGGCTGTATTTATACCCTTCACCACACTGTGGTACAGGGTATTATGTCTTTGTGCATATGTTTGTAACAGGCAAAAGGAAACGAGATAGACACATGGTTCCTTTTGAGAATATGCATAGAATCACTTTCTAAGTCGATTTATGCATGTCCGTCCGTCCGTCTGTCCATGTTAAATTGTAAACAAAGTACAGGTCGCATGTATGATCCGAATTGGATGAAATTTGGCATAGGTCACTTATTCGGCCCAAGGACGAACCCTATTGAAATTGGGAAAAATCGGTTCACATTTAGATATAGCTCCCATATATATTTAACCGATTTAATGTAAACGGTCCCTATATATCTTTCGATTTGCACGAAATTTGGTACAGCCTAATCATTTAGGTCTAGAATAATGTCTGCCAAGTTTCGTGAAAATCGGTTCAGATTTAGATATAGCTCCCATATATAGTTTCGTCCGATTTCATGTAAATGGTGCCCCAAAGTCCCTATATATCTTTTGATTTGCACGAAATTTGGTATAACGTGCTGAATTAAGCCTAGAGTCATGTATGCCAAGGTTGGAAAAATCGGCCTAGATTTAGATATAGCTCCCATATATAGTTTCGTCCGATTTCTTGTAATTGGTGCCCCAAAGTCCTTATATATCTTTCGATTTGCACGAAATTTGGTACAGCCTAATCATTTATGTCTAGAGTGATGTCTGCCAAGTTTCGTGAAAATCGGTCCAGATTAAGATATAGCTCCCATATATATTTTCGTCCGATTTCATGTAAATGGTGCCCAAAGTCCCTATATATCTTTTGATTTGCACGCAATTTGGTATAACGTGCTGAATTAAGCCAAGAGTGATGTCTGCCAAGTTTGGAGAAAATCGGTCCAGATTTAGATATAGCTACCATATATAGTTTCGTCCGATTAGATGTAAATGGTGCACCAAAGTCGCTAAATATCTTTCGATTTGCACGAATTTTGGCATAACGTACTGAATTGAGTCTAGAATGATGTCTGCCAAGTTTCGTTAAAATAGGTCAAGATTTAGATATACCTCCCATATGTAGTTTCGTCCGATTTCATGTAAGTGGTGCACCAAAGTCCCTATATATCCTTCGATTTGCATCAAATCGATTGACATCAAATTTTGCACAACTTACAAAATTGTGCATAGAATTACGTAGTTGCGTTTTCTAGAAGTGCAGACATAGCCCAACGGATGACCTATTTATATTTGTTTGAAGTCGATTGACATACTTTATGGATAGATCTAGGTAGATTCACATTTAGATAAATATCACATTTTTTTTTCATCCAATTTTATGTTATAGTCCTGTTTAATATACCCATAGTGGTGAAGGGTATCATATAGTCGGCCCCGTCCGACTTTACTACATTCCTTACTGGTCTGAAATTTTGAATTAATATTACAGTTTGAGTGCAAAATTGAGATATGTCGGTAATTTTTTAAAATTCGTCATTATGTGTACTAAATGGTAAAAAAATTTGGTACAAGTTTGATTCGAGTTAACGGATAGAGATAGTAAACGTAAATTTGGAATTAAAATTACAAGATTAAGGAAGTATTGGAATTTCGTACTTATGGATACGAGAAGACCTAATTGGTACTAAATATGGTACAATTCTTTTTGTGTGGGCGGGAATCCTAATATTTGGACTTAAAAATAAGGTTGGAGTGTAGGATGAGGTAGTTTTAAAAATACGTAATTATCTGTACTAAATGGTGCTAAGTTTAGTACAATTTAGATTTGAGTGAAAGGATAGAGATGGATGGATTTGAAAATAAAATTACTCTTATAGCAAAGGATTGAGACAGAGTTGGAAATTCGAACTCATGAGTACGAAAAGTACTAAATGTGGTACAATTTGGATCTATGTGAAGAGATAGTGCTGTTATCCTGAAATTAATGAATAAAATTACTGTTTCAGTGGGAAATTGAGGCAGTTTTAGAAACTCATACTTACGTCTACGAAAAATAATAAATGGTACAATTTGGATGTTGGTGAACGAATAGAGATGGAATCTTTAAATGGGGACCTAAGGTTGTTATTGGAGTGCATGACTGAGGTATTTTTGGAAATTTGTACTTTGGGTACGACAACCAAAAAATTTGGTACAATTTGGACTTTGGTGAACGGGTAGAACTCGAATCCTGAATGTTGCAACTTAGGTTACTCTGGG
>NW_026889535.1:0-13133 GCF_032173495.1 Musca vetustissima
TATTTTTCAGGGTCTGATACAAGGCGTGGATTCTTTAAGGAATATTTTTCAGGGTCTGATACAAGGCGTGGATTCTTTAAGGAATATTTTTCAGGGTCTGATACAAGGCGTGGATTCTTTAAGGAATATTTTTCAGGGTCTGATACAAGGCGTGGATTCTTTAAGGAATATTTTTCAGGGTCTGATACAAGGCGTGGATTCTTTAAGGAATATTTTTCAGGGTCTGATACAAGGCGTGGATTCTTTAAGGAATATTTTTCAGGGTCTGATACAAGGCGTGGATTCTTTAAGGAATATTTTTCAGGGTCTGATACAAGGCGTGGATTCTTTAAGGAATATTTTTCAGGGTCTCATACAAGGCCTGGATTTTTTAAGGAATATTTTTAGGGACTCATACAAGGCGTGGATTCTTTAAGGAACATTTTTCAGGGTCTAATACAAGGCGTGGATTCTTTAAGGAATATTTTTCAGGGTCTGATACAAGGCGTGGATTCTTTAAGGAATATTTTTCAGGGTCTGATACAAGGCGTGGATTTTTTAAGGAATATTTTTCAGGGTCTGATACAAGACGTGGATTCTTTAAGGAATATTTTTCAGGGTCTGATACAAGGCGTGGATTCTTTAAGGAATATTTTTCAGGGTCTGATACAAGGCGTGGATTCTTTAAGGAATATTTTTCAGGGTCTGATACAAGGCGTGGATTCTTTAAGGAATATTTTTCAGGGTCTGATACAAGGCGTGAATTCTTTAAGGAATATTTTTCAGGGTCTGATACAAGGCGTGAATTCTTTAAGGAATATTTTTCAGGGTCTGATACAAGGCGTGGATTCTTTAAAAAATATTTTTCAGGGTCTGATACAAGGCGTGAATTCTTTAAGGAATATTTTTCAGGGTCTGATACAAGGCGTGGGTTCTTTAAGGAATATTTTTCAGGGTCTGATACAAGGCGTGAATTCTTTAAGGAATATTTTTCAGGGTCTGATACAAGGCGTGGATTCTTTAAGGAATATTTTTCAGGGTCTGATACAAGGCGTGGATTCTTTAAGGAATATTTTTCAGGGTCTGATACAAGGCGTGGATTCTTTAAGGAATATTTTTTTTTATTGAAATTGGAGGAAATCGGTTCAGATTTAGATATAGCACCCATATATAGTTTCGTCCGATTTTATGTAAATGGTGCACCAAAGTCCCTATATATCCTTCGATTTGCACGAAATTTAGCATAACGTACTGAATTGAGCCTAAAGTGATATCTGCCAAGTTTCGTGAAAATCGGGTCAGATTTAGATATAGCTCCCATATATAGTTTAGTCCGATTTTATGTATATGGTGCACCAAAGTCCCTATATATCTTTCGATTTGCACGAAACTTGGCATATCGTACTGAATTGAGCTTAGAGTGATGTCTACCAAGTTTCGTGAAAATCGGGTCAGATTTAGATATAGCTCCAATATATATTTTAGCCCGATTTAATGTTAATGGTGCACCAAAGTCCCTATATATCTTTCGATTTGTACGAAATTTGGTATAGCATACTGAATTGAGCCTGGAATGATGTGTGCTGAGTTTTGTGAAAATCGGTTTAGATATATATATATATATATATATATATTTCCGTCAGATTTAATATAAATAATGTACCGAAGTTCTAATATTGCATAGATCGATTGATTTTAAGTAATTGACGCACCAAGGAACCAATATATGGTTGATGGGAACAAAACGTACTGAGATTAGTATAGTATTATATGGATATAGATTCCACATACATTTTCGTCCGATTTTAAGTAAACGGTGCAGATGGTGTTTGCCAAATTGGCATGGAATTTTGCACAAAGTACAAAATTGAGCATAGAATAACGTAGTTGTGTTTTCTAGAAGTACAGACATAGCCCAACGGGCCAACATTTGTCCCATTGTAATAAACGAATGACATGCTTATAGGTTGATCTAAGTCGATTCACATTTAGATAAATATCACTTATTTTAGTTCACCCAATTTCATGTTAATAGTCCTGTTTAATATACCCATAGTGGTGAAGGTTATCATATAGTCGGCCCCGTCCGACTGTACTACTTTCTTTACTGGTTTAGAGAATATTTTTTGGGAATCATTGCCAGGCGTGGATTTTTAAAGAATATTTTTTCAGGAATCTTTGCCAGGCGTGGATTTTTAAAGAATAATTTTTCAGGAATCTTTGCCAGGCGTGGATTTTTAAAGAATATTTTTTCAGGAATCTTTGCCAGGCGTGGATTTTTAAAGAATATTTTTTCAGGAATCTTTGCCAGGCGTGGATTTTTAAAGAATATTTTTTCAGGAATCTTTGCCAGGCGTGGATTTTTAAAGAATATTTTTTCAGGAATCTTTGCCAGGCGTGGATTGTTAAAGAATAATTTTTCAGGAATCTTTGCCAGGCGTGGATTTTTAAAGAATATTTTTTCAGGAATCTTTGCCAGGCGTGGATTTTTAAAGAATATTTTTTCAGGAATCTTTGCCAGGCGTGGATTTTTAAAGAATAATTTTTCAGGAATCTTTGCCAGGCGTGGATTTTTAAAGAATATTTTTTCAGGAATCTTTGCCAGGCGTGGATTTTTAAAGAATATTTTTTCAGGAATCTTTGCCAGGCGTGGATTTTTAAAGAATATTTTTTCAGGAATCTTTGCCAGGCGTGGATTTTTAAAGAATATTTTTTCAGGAATCTTTGCCAGGCGTGGATTTTTAAAGAATATTTTTTCAGGAATCTTTGCCAGGCGTCGATTTTTAAAGAATATTTTTTCAGGAATCTTTGCCAGGCGTGGATTTTTAAAGAATATTTTTTCAGGAATCTTTCCAGGCGTGGATTTTTAATAGACGTCGATATTAACGAATAATGTCTTTCTATGTATCTACTATTATTGAAACTGACTATAGAACCTTGTTACCAATCAAAAGACTTAAGACACATACGCAATATATATTAAAGTATTTAATCAGATTTACAAAAATTTTTATTTGTTTACAATTACTTCGATAATAAATCGAACACTCTTTAATCTTCTGAAATATGATATGTATTATATAAATGGAAAATAAAAATTCCTTTGTGGCGCCAATTAAGCAATTAAATTATCTATAACAAAAACAAAATAAATCTATACCAATTTCCAATAAAAATAAATCAGCAGGATAGCAGATTCATATAACAGAAAAAATATGTAATAAAATGTCTAACTATTTCTTAAAAAAAAAATAAATAAACAATTTCCCTATAGCATAGAAAAGCCATCACGGGTGTTCAATAATATATTCTAAAGTAATTAAATTGAAATTCTTTAATAGACTTCGAACAATTATTTATCCATAAACATTGGGAAAATGAGCTGGGTGGAACAGAAAAAGAAAATCCAAAAGAAAAGAACGTGTCATTAAATGAAGACGACAACAACTATAACATGTGGGGAAAAGTGATTAGAAGGCAAATTCCACAAACCACAGGCATGCAAGGCATTCCGCAACGGAAAGCATGGATTCCACACCATCCTCGCAAGCCACATCAATGTGATTATTTGCATTCGAGCATTTCTAACGCCATCGATTTTTCTTTGCGGGTGAGGGGGAGAGGGTGCATGTGGCACAGTGGAAAGGTGAGGGGGGAGGCGGTTTAGCCTTGTGTCTTGTTGTGGAAATTCCTCTAGTTGCTCCAAATTCCTATGCAAAACGAGACAGGCAGACAGTTGAACTTGTGTGGTGTGGACACCAAAGAGATGCCAATTGTAGCAGTTGTTGTTGTTGTTGTATTTGCATATGAGAGACAGGCAGTCAGGCCGGCATGCATTTTGTAATAATGAAGATGACTTCGTCGCTGATCATAATGAAGAAGACGTTGGCAACCAACCACAATGTGCTTATTGATGATATCAAATGTTAATGAACGCCAATGGAATGTGTGTTCAACAAATGCGAAAAAAGGAAGGAGAAGAGTGGCCTCAGGGGGCGGTGTGACTGGGTGAAGGTAAAACTGGGAAGAATTTTAATTGCCACACATACCCCCGTACTTTGTGCACACGTGGTGATTTTTATAACCATCTTATTTGCAATGAGAGAATGTTAAAGAACAAAACTTCTGGTCCAGCTTGATGATCTTCTCAATACAAGATTGTGTTTTCAGTTCTATCATTGACAGAGGCGAGTGCATTCAAGCAAAGATAAGTGTGTCTGATCGGCTAGAAAAATTATGAAGAGTACCGACAGCATCATCTTCGGCCTTAGCTAATGCAAAAAAGTGAGTGCAGCTCACTGTCTCCTAGCGAAAATATGGCAATAAAAAACCTCCGAACCGAACGAACGCACATAGTATTACATATGACATTCAAACCAGTATTCGATGTTATTTATAGCAGCTAAGCACCAATAATAATAACAGCAGCAACAATAACAACAAAATTCACAACAACATGTTTCTACTAGACCATATTCAAAATCACGCCAGGCATCTGCCGGCCAACAGCATTCTTGGGGAGAAAAAAAAATTAAAACTGAAAAAAAAAGAAGAAGCGGAATCAAAGAAACAAAAAAGAAAAGAAAAAAAAACAACTGGGAAATGCAAAAAAGTGAAGGTCGTTTGAATTGCATTATGAATTGTGACAAGAATTCCATAGGAATTTTCCAAGAAAATTTACACTTGCATCTGCATGGATTCCGAAACTAGTTTGAGCTTAATCGAAAAAGAAAAAAATTGTTTTTTTTTGTTTTTGCATTTCCATTTGAATTTTACTTTTTAACCAATGTGACAAAAAAATGGCACTACTGTTTTTTTCCAGTTTCTAAGTAGAAATTTTTACAAGAAAACACCAGTGAGCGGAGCAGTATAGTCGGACGGGGCCGACCATACGGTACCCTACACAACTATCACGGAAATCTAACTTTCTGCGGATTTTTATTCCGAGCCTGGCAATATTTCTTGATAGTTGCACCCTCTTGCCCGATTAGAGGTCAGCAGCACTTCTTTCTTACACTGACATATTTTCCGAATATTACTAATATTCAATGCAGTCCTTCTAATTACTTGTCCATAATCCTTTCACCGTGGGTTGTGTTGTGATGTTCGGTTTATAATTGTGCCCTATAGATCAACTCGAAAAAAACTCAAAAAGTAAGTTTTCGGTCCACTTCATCTCAAGATTATTATCTCATCACCACCGAAAATTATAGTCGTTGTCGTTGACAACTACTGGAACCTCATGGAACATTTGACACGCTAAATATTAACCGATCTTTTTCAAAACAGGTATGCTTATTCTTTGGCCCAATCCCCTTCTCCATCTAAAAATTCACGATATTTGGGCCATAACCGATCTTTACCAAAACCAATAGGGATCTTCATTGGACAGAACCCATCCTACATGCAAAAGAAGATTGGTCCATAACTGTGGCCTGTATCGTGTTTACAAATTGTAGTCGACAGACGGACGGACACACATGTCTAGATCGACTCAGCTAGTCAAGATATGACGATCGGTATACATGAACCGATTTTTTCCCAATAGGGTTCGTCCTTGGACCAAATAAGTGACCTATGCCAAATTTTATCCAATTTGGATTATAAATGCGACCTGTATTTTATTTACAATTTAACATGGACAGACAGACGGATGGACGGACGGACATGCATAAATCGACTTAGAAAGTGATTCTATGCATATTCGCAAAATAAACCAGCGAGCGGAACAGTATATTCGGACGGGGCCGACCACCCTACACAACTTTCACGAAAATCTAACTTTTTGTGGTTCTATATTCTGATCTTGGGCAATATTTACAAACTCTTGGGGCTGCACAAAGCAATAATACCATAGTAATATAGGGTAAAAAAACCTTGAAAAATTATTTTAAAAAATCCACGCTTATCAAAACATTTGGACCAAATACTTAATTTCTGTCGGTTTTTCTGGTCGCTCCAGAGGCCGCAATTATGGTCCAAACATCGCGAATTTTTACATGGAGAAGGGGATCGGGACAAAGAATAATCAAATATAGCGCTGATCGCCTCGGAATTTTCCATGAGGATCCAGACATGGTCAAGCACAACGCCCATAACTTTCGGTGATGGTCGGATAATAACTTATTTTTTGTGAAATTGAAAGCCGAACATAACAACACAACTCACGGTGAAGGTCAAGAGAGTGCAAATATTGCCCAAGATCAGAATATAGAAGCACACAAAGTTAGATTTTCGTGGAAGTTGTGTGGGGTAACATATGGTCGGCCCCGACCGACTATACTGCTCCGCTCACTGGTTTTATATTAAATAGGGGTGGATTTTTTAAAAATTATTTTTCAAGGTTTTCAAAAGCTTCGATTTTTTTTTGCATCAAAAAAAAATCAAGTCTAATTTTAGGCGCGAACTTTTTAAAAACACTTTTTCAATATTTCGACGGGTGTGGCATGGCATGGATTAAAAAATAAGTCAAACTTTCTAGTTTTTTAACTTTGATTTAAATAAAACTTGATTGAGGTTTAATGTTTGTGTCTTAAGTCTATTGTTTTGAAATTACAATTTTGTTTCTTTCGAATTTTGAATTGAATATTCTGGCTATGTAAAAGGCGGCAAAACGATTAAAATTTTTGAAAAACATTCATGGCTTATCATAATCGTCATCACAGGTTTACACTCCACCTTTCATAATGACAATTTATGTTCCAGAATCTACTCGATATTGATTCTTCCCACCATCAGTCCAGTCTAATTGTCTGTCGTACAGATGCATTGGCATTTGTTCATATTACAACATTTGCTTAGATTTTTTATTCTAGATAAGACTACAAAATTATTGGAGATTGTCGAAGTGCCCTGTTGTTTTCCAAAGGTTTGTTTTTTGGGAAAAGGTCGGCGAGATTTAGAGGAAAACTCTCTCAAAATCTCAAAAGTCATTTGACAACAGTTGTGACTTTTTCTAGCAGTTGGTTGGTGATGAAATTGAGGCTCCCTGGATCAGGTATATAACCTGAAGGCATGATCATGTTTGTTGGTTGGTTGGAGATCAAAGAACTGACTTCATGTGGAAGGCTATCTTTGTGTTCTCCAAACATGGTGATTATAATGTTCATCATATTTCTGGGTGTGTGTGCGTACGTGTGTGTGTTTGTTGTAACCATCATAACAAACATTAATTTATGTTGTTGTAATGACAGTGATGCTGCCTTCTTACTGTGCTGTTGTGGCCTTCCACGATTCCTTCCTGCTGTGTTACTTTTTTTGCCTTATCTCCGTTCCAAAATCTTGAGAATTTTTGTGAGGAACAGCTCTCATGCCCCCGCACAGTCAGCCAACTAGTCACACGCACCAAAAACACTGAACACAAGAATTTACCTTCGCCCGCTCATTCTAAAATGATTTACATTATAAGACCTATAATTACAACATTCTATGATCCGTATCAGCCTGTCCAGAGATACAATCTCATTTCTCTCATCCCAAAAAGAAACGGTAATCATCAATGAATGAATGAATTTCCAGATTGGTTCTCCCTCCTAAAGTGACAATAATTTGTTGTTTTTTTCTCCCGCTATCTGTAGGCCACAGCTAGATAGAGAGGATCGTGTCCCTACTTAGGTTTCGTTCGTTTCTTTTTTTATACCCTGATGGTAGGTCAATAGAATTATAGATTAGATAAGTTATGTTTTGTAAGATCGTTATCGCGATTACGACGTATCATTCGATTCGATATTGTGTGCGTGTGTCCTTTTTTGTGTGTGTTTTATAATTTGTCGTAACGAAAATTGCATTTTTAATGATTTTTCTCTGGAATTAACAGCGGTGTTGCAAAGTGTTGCCTAATTTCTTGTAAAACACACCCATCTACATAATTTCTGTTGCGCCTTTCGGCTTTCTTTTTCCTTCTGAAGATCTTAACATGTGTTCGTTTTCATTGCTCGTATATTTCGATTCTGCCCTTCGACATTCTTTGAAGATTAATCTTATCGATTAGGGAGTTCGATACCTTTTGAGAGGGCTGTGAAGATGTAATAATGATAGTCTTGGCCAGAAGTATAGGAAATAGAATTGTTCACGTGTTTTCTATTTTTTGGATTTTCGGAGAATTACGATTACTCTGAACCTGTGAAAATTTCAAAGATACATAATAAGCGCCAGGAGTGCCAAAACATCAGCAAAAATAATTTAATTTGAGGCTTCAAAATATATTATATAAAATCCGTCTGACCCTTATATAGCTTTCATCAATATTGAGATTATTCTGCGCTATAGTTTTCTACCCTTCACGAATCGGGATTGCCAAATTTAGTCAATTTCTTCGTTCTGAATATTTGGCATAACCATCCACATACCGAATATTAGATGATAATGCTCTACCTGTGGTATATACCAAAACATGTAGTGATGTACTCAGTCGTAACATTCAACAAAATCGAGCTCATGGTCTGATATGTGAAAAGCTTCGTATGGGAAGGAAAAAATTTCAAGTTTTTGCAGTTATGGCGTGATTTTTACTAGGAACTCTAAAGTTTCGGCAATTGCAGGATATTTTTCAACTGACACGTTTTGCAGTGAAATCGAATGAATAATATTTTTTTTTTATTTTTAGATAGGTTTCCCAAACACCTAAAGGGTGAATGTACGCGATATGTAGAATTGCAATCTTAGAACTGCGACAGACTGCCAGATGTGCACCATTTACATGAGGAGACAAATGCTTTAACCTGTTTGGATGCTATTTTCGGGATTATCTCTGTCATTACCTCGTCAATAGAAAACCCACCAACCAGGCACATATGGAGAATAACTTTAAGATCTGATTTTTAGTAGATCTAACTAATTTTTCGCGACCAAACAATATTAAAATATATAAATCACGGGTAGTACACATCATAGAACTAAGTTTTGAGGGTTTTATAAATTTCTGTGCCCCCAGAGTTTGTGACGCTGCGAAATATTGGTCCTAGAACCAACTTTTAGGGATCTAAAAAAAGGCGTGGATTTTTAAAGAATATTTTGTCAAGAATCTAAACAAGGCGTGGCTTTTTTAAAGAATATTTTGTCAAGAATCTAAACAAGGCGTGGATTTTTTAAAGAATATTTTGTCAAGAATCTAAACAAGGCGTGGCTTTTTTAAAGAATATTTTGTCAAGAATCTAAACAAGGCGTGTCTTTTTTAAAGAATATAGTTTTTCTGGTCGCTCCAGAGGTCGCATTTATGGCCCAAACATCTCGAATTTTTACATGGAAAAGGGTATTGGACCAAAGAATAAGCATACTTTTTTGATAAAGATAGGTCAATATTTAGCGGGTCAAATGGACCCGGACTTTTGTGTGAAAATTTGTATTCTATGGCGTATATATTTACCCCTGAAGGGCATAGACCCGATATGTCCATTACATACATCCATTATATTGTATGTATGTACTCTGATGTGGGAGTTACATTTAAATATTCATATATTATTTAGTAACCCATTAACATTAGAGGGCGGAAAGGATCCAGGTATTGTCAGGGATAACGCCTTTAATTATCCTTGATGATCAGATAATAATTTTGGGCTCGGAATAAAAATCCGCATAAAGTCAGAGTTCCGTGGTAGTTGTGTAGGGTATCGTATGGTCGGCCCTGTCCGACTATACTACTCTGACCAATCAAGAACCTTATATATTGGGGTTTTTAAAAATATTTTTTTCAAGGGTCTAAGCGGATTTTTAAAATTATTTTTTTTGAAAAACCTAATACAGTTGGATTTTAGAAATAACTTTTCTAAAGGACCAATAACAAGGCATGTATTATTATAGACGTGAATTTTTAAAAATATTTTTTAAATGACCAAATAAAGGTGTTGGTTTTTAAAAATATGTTTTTCAAGGACCTAATATAGTTGTGGATTTTTTAAATTTTTTCAAGGACCTAATATAGGCGTAGAGTTTTTTTAAATTTATTTTTCAATGACCCAATATAGGCTTGAATTTATAAACAAATATTTTTGAATGACCTAAGAACAAGGCTATATATAGAAGATATATACTGTTTATAATTTAAATATTGAAATTATAAATTCGGAATACATAGACTAGGTATTCTATCCAAAGAAGTTCAAGACCAGAAAAATATATAACAAACGCAAACGTTGATCCTACTCTACAAAAAGAGGATATTTTTCTTAAATTTTCATTTCCATTTAGATAAATCGAACATATCGTCATCATATCCATGGTGGCAATAACATTCATGGTGGCTTTTTTTCTTCTTCTTGTTGTTCTGTTACTGGTCAACTTATCTTGTTGTCATTAAGTATGACTCATACGATCCCTTTTATTGTTTTGGTTCGTTCCCCAACCGCGGCAAGGTAAAATTTCCTATAAATTAATTTATAAAACAACACTAAATGAGAAAACATATAAGAAGCAGCACGACAAATTCCTCTTATCAATTAAAGGTCAGAAGAGAGAGAATTAAAAAAAAACGAAGCAATCTTCCAGCTACAACAACAACGAACGGCCAACAGCAATAACGCCATCATCAATAGGGACAGGAAAAGAATGTTGCAGCACAAATTGGTGGTAATAAAAAACAAAACACTGAACTGAAACTGGAAAGTAAAATAAAAGCAACAACACCAACAACAATAAAGAAAACGAAATATTTTTACACAGAAAAACACTAACAACAAAGTGGACAAGCATTACTACTACTACAACTGCCAAATAATCAGGAACATCACTGGCAACAACACGAACGCCACCACCACCACTACCACTATATTAAAACGCCAATGGCAACAACAACATCAGTCCTAAAAAATGGGCCTAAAAGACAATTAGCAGGAGAGCAACATAAGTGCTGATAAGAAGCCACACACAGCACGGGACAGAAACGGATGATGAGAGAGTACAACCAAAAGCAGCAACAACAACAACACCACCAGCACCACTGCCAATGATAGCTGCTGACCAAAATGAGCCCAAGTGCATCTAAAATACAAAGAAAGAAGAAGAAGCAGAATTCCGATCAAGACTTTCCACAAAAAAGGTGTTTTCATTTCTCTTTTTGTGTAGCAATGATGCAGCACAAATCATTGGGAATATCAATAAAATGAAAATTGAAACACCATTACAAAACAATAACAACAACAGCCGAACATCACTTACATACATTTTACAACAATTAGTATGTCAGGATAAAGGAAAAGTTGTTCTCTGGAGGGGCGCACACACATTTTAATCGCTCCCATTTTCCTGTTTTCTGACTTCACATTTTGTTGCTGTCATACCCGGGATTCGATAACACGAAGGAAGGTGTTCGTAAATGATTTTCGAATTGATAGTCCACCTAACATTAATTACGGCTAATTTAGTGATATTTCCTTTTCGTTTGCCTTTTTTCTTGTGTAGGACAGGACATTTTATTTACTACTTAATTTGTTGCGCATTTAAGGTCGATTAGAGGTTAGCCTAATGGAAAATGACTTGGGGAAAAATTAATGTTCCTCTTCTTTTTAAATAAAGTTCCGACCACACAGCATAATATAGTTATTTTATCTGTATTTTTGAATGTAGGGGTATGTAAGGGATATGAATGAAGTTAAATTGTATCTAGCAGGAGCGTAGCAGAAGTGGGAGTAGATTGGTGTTGATGGATGTTTAAAAATATTTTTTAATACCTAACAATAAATCGTGTATTTAAAAAATATACATTTTCAGGACATAATCATTGATTTTTAAATTATTTATTTAAGGACCTAATATTGGCCTGGATTTTTAAAACTATTTTAAGGGCCAACAAACAGGCTTGGCTTGATTTTTTCAATTATGTTTTACAATAAAGCGTGGTATTTCAAATATATTTTTTCAAGTACCTACAATTTTTTTCATAACAATAGTTTTTTCAATGACCTAATAGGGGCGTGGATATTAAAAAAATTAATGATATAACATAAAAAATATTCTATGAATAGAGGCTTTGATTTTTTTAATATTTTTCCAAGGTCTTTGAAAATATTATTTAAATAACAACATTTTTCAAGGACCTAATAGAGTCGTGAATTAAAAAAAACAATTCAAGAACCTAATATAGTCGAAAACTTTTAAAAACATATTTTGTTCACGGACCTAATATAGAAGTGGATTTTTAAAAATATTTTTTTCAAGGACCTAAAGAATTTTTTTTATAAAAATATTTTTAAGGACCTAATGGAGGCGTGGATAATTACAAATATTTATTAAGGCCATAAAAAGGCGTAGATTTTTAAAAATATTATTTTCAAGGACCAAATATAGACGGGTTTTTTATACCCTTCACCACACTGTGGTACAGGGTATGTCTTTGTGCATATGCTTGTAACAGGCAAAAGGAAACGAGGTAGACACATGGTTGCTTTTGAGGATATGCATAGAATCACTTTCTGAGTCCATTTATGCATGTCCGTCCGTCTGTTGATGTTAAATTGTAAACAAAGTACAGGTCGCATTTATAATCCGCTTTAAATTTGGCACAGCTCGTCTATTTAGCCCAAGGACGAACACTATTGAAATTGGGAAAAATCGGTCCAGATTTAAATATAGCTTCCATATATATTTTCGTCCGATTTAAGGTAAATGGTGCACCAAAGTCCTTAAATATCTTTCGATTTGCACAAAATTTGGCATAGCGTACTGAATTAAGCCTAGAATGATGTGTGTAAAATTTCTTGAAAATCGGTTCAGATTAAGATATAGCTCCCATATATATTTACGTCCGATTTCATGTAAATGGTATACAAAAGCCCCTATATATCTTCCGATTTGCATGAAATTTTGCATAGCCTTCTGAATTGAGCCTAGAGTGATGTCTGCCAAGTTTCGTGAAAATCGGTTCAGATTTAGATATAGCTCCCATATATATTTTCGTCCTATTTAAGGTAAATGGTGCACCAAAGTCCTTAAATATCTTTAGATTTGCTCGAAAATTGGCGCAGCGTACTGAATTAAGCCTAGAATGATGTGTGTTAAATTTCGTGAAAATCGGTATATATTTAGATATACCTTCCATATATATTTTCGTCCGATTTAAGGTAATAAGTGCTCCAAAGTCCCTATATATCCTTCGATTTGCCCGAAATTTGTCACAGCGTACTGAATTGAGTATAGAATGCCATACGGTAAGTACTGGT
>NW_026889536.1:0-13012 GCF_032173495.1 Musca vetustissima
GAAAAATGTCAAAGCCATCAGCGCGATATTTCTTCCTCTAATGTGGTAATGGGTTACTGAATAATATCTGAATACGTAAGCACCTGTAAATATTTGACTGTAACTCCCACATCTGAGTAGATACATCACTATATTTGGTATCAATTTAAAGGCCAACCACTCCTCTTGGATATGCTATCAACTCCTGGGGTCTACATCCTCCATAGAATACAAATTTTGTCATTTTTCACACAAAAGTCAGGGTCCATTTGACCCGCTAAATATTGACCGATCATTATCAAAACATGCATGCTTATTCTTTGGCCCGATCCCCTTCTCCATGCAAAAATACGCGATGTGTGGGCCATAATTGCGGCCTCTGGAGCGACCAGAAAAACCGACAAAAATTAAGTATTTGGTCCATTTCATCCCCTAAATATTAACTTATCTTTTCCAAAAACAATGGGGGTCTTCATTGGCCAGAACTCATCCTACATGCAAAATTTCGTGAAGATTGGTCCATAACTGTGGCCTGTATCGTGTTTACAAATTATAATGGACAGACGGACGGACGGACACACATGTCTAGATCGACTCAGCTAGTCGAGATATGACGATCAGTATACTTAAAGGTGGGTCTAGGACCAATATTTCGCGGCGTTACAACATTTGGGGCTGCACAAAGCTATAATACCCTGACAACATAGTTGTGTAGGGTATAACGAGATAGACACAGGGTGCCTTTTGAGAATATGCATAGAATCACTTTCTAAGTCGATATATGCATGTCCATCCGTCCGTCTGTCTGTTGATGTTAAATTGTAAACAAAGTACAGGTCGCATTTTTAATCCGATTTGGCTGAAATTTGGTACAGCTCATTTATTTGGCCCAAGGACGAACCCTTTTGTCCGATTTTTGGTAAATGGTGCACCAAAGTCCCTGAAAATCTTTTGATTTGTACAAGTTTTGGCATAGCGTACTGAATTAGGTCCAGAATGATGTGTGCCAAGTTGCGAGAAAATCGGTTAAGATTTAGATATAGCTCCAATATATAGTTTCGTCCGATTTGAGGTAAATATTGCACCAAAGTCCAAATATATCTTTCGATTTGCACGAAATGTGGCATAGTGTACTGAGTTGCGCCTGGAGTGATGTGTGCCAAGTGAAAATCGGTTCAGATTTAAATATAGCTCCCATATCTATTTTCGTCCGAGTTTAGGTAAATAGTGCACCACAGTCCCTATATATCCTCCGATTTGCACGAAATTTTGTTGGCGTACTAAATTGCCCAGGAGTGATGTGTGCCAAGTGTCGTGAAATCGGTTCAGATTTAGATATAGCTCCCATATATAGATTCGTCCGATTTTAAGTAAATGGTGCACCAAACTTCCAATATTATTCAGATTGAGACAACACTTTGCATAGCGTACAGAATTAGGTCCTGATTGATGTATGCGAAGTTTTGTTGAAATCGGTTGAGACTTAGATATAGCTCCTATAGATAGTTTCGTCCGATTGTAAGTAAATGGTGCTCCAAATATCCAATATTATTCAGATTGAGACAAAGTTTTTGCACAGCGTACTAGATTATGTCCAGTTTTATGTATATGAAGTTTTGATGAAATCGGTTCAGATTTATATACATATATATATATATATATATATATTTCTCCCATATATAGTTTATCCGACTATGCAAGTGATCTATGAAGTTTTGTTGAAGTCGGTTCAGATTTAGATATAGCTCCCATATATAGTTTCGTCCGATTTTAGGTAAATGGTGCACCAAACTTTCAATATTTATTTCTATTGAGACAAAATTGGGCAGAGCGTATTAAAACAGGTCCACATTGATGTATACGAAGTTTTGTGAAAATCGTTTTAGATTTAGATATAGCTCCCCTTTACCGATTTCTTGTTAAATGGTGCACCAAACACCCAAGGAGTGTCTGATTAATACAAAATTTGACACTGTGTATTAAGATAGGCCCATAGTTATGTATACGACGTTTTGTGAAAATCGGTTCAGTTTCGTCCGATTCTTGGTAAATGGTGCACCAAGAAGCCTACGTCTTTTCCATATACACGAGACAAAATTGTGGACGGAGCTCTGTGCTGCAGCATACCAAACGATATATGCCACGGTTGTTCAATTAGATTCAGATCTGCATATAGCTCCACATACATTATTTTTCTCTATATCATACAAATGGTACACAACTGAATCCGATTGACATGGTGCATGGATTTTTAATTGGTTCAAATATTTATGTAGATCACACATTTAGTTTCACCCCATTCCATTTCAATGGTCCTCTAAAGATTATATGTCTGTTCTATCTACAGGATATTGTATATATTAGCATCTCTTGTATGTATCCAAAGTGGTGAAAGGTATCATATAGTCGGCTCCGTCCGGCTTTTGAAATTTCCTTACTGTTTTAAGTCTTCGAATATTCAAACTGGACTTATAAATCAGATTTTACATGATGTAAAAATTATCACAATTAACAAGATTTCTTCTATGTATTTTGGGTTTTCCGCGAATTATACAGTAACCCAATCCTGGCATAGAATTTTTGAATGCTGTTTTCATAACATTTATATTCGATTTGAAATACCAATGATACTACGAGAAACATTTTAAAATTAATTCTACATGACCAACATGTAAATTGTGAACTATATTCCAACAGATATTTAACAGAACACATTTCCTCTTTAAAATCCCATAGACAATTTACAACATTACTTATAGCAATTTTATTCCGTTTTTTTCCTTACAGATTTTATTTACATACATTAAAATGTGTAAATTTTATTATACTGCGATTTTTATTTTGGTGTTTGTCCTGGACATTTGTTACTGGAATTTTATGGTGTATTTTTCCCCCTTAATTGTTGTTGCTGTTGTCGTCGTCGTCTTTCAATTGCCAGCAAAATTCGATTTCTGTTTCAGAGTTCGTTTCTGTGTTTTTTTCGTTCATTCGCTTGGTGTCCTGTCATGAAAGTGGTCCAGTTATAAATGCAATTTGTAAAATGTTGTTGCTTTCAAAGTAGCCGGGACTGCAGGGCGTGGAACGCTAAAGGGAACGTACGGTAGGGAAGGAGGAGGGTAAGAGAAAGAGAACGAAATAAAATACAAATCATTGAATTATTGGCACTGTTTTTGAACCAGAAACACAGATAAAGTTTTGCGGTATTGTGTTTCCCCCCATTCATTTGAATAAGTCATTTGGAAAAAATATTGCTTTTTAAAATAGAAAGAGAGAGAGGGAGAGAGCGATATAGAGATTGAGAACCAGTGAATATTAAATAATTTTAAAAAAAGTATGAACATTACTTGCAAGAAATTTTGTGAAGAACTTAGCACAAAGTGATTATAAAATTTTGCATCGATTAAATCTGAAAATAACTGCAAGTAATGCACAATCATGTTGGCAAATTAGAAGTGATTTTAATTTTAGAATTTTAAGATTCAATTAAAAAAAATACTTTTTTGAATATATTTTATTAATTTGGCGCGTGTTGTAAGATGATGATTTTGGTTGTATGCCGACGAGGTATTAATGAATAATTTCTAAAAGATTTTTCTCATTCTCAATTTTAAATTTTCAAGATTTTCATTGAGCTGGTAAATGAATACCAATGTATTTTAAGGTTTGTAACGTTAAACATATATAATTGAAGATTTAAAAGAGAAGAAAAATAATTTATAAAATTTGGTTGGTGTGGTTTTGTTGTTATTTTTAGTAATTAAAGAAAAGTCCTTATTTTTGATTCCTATGTTCCTCACTGGAACATAATTTCCGGAAATTCCAAGAATTTTAGAAAGAGTATATGTCTGGCTCTCGTATGAATTATGTATTTAGTTTATTATTTAGTTCGCTCAAAAATTAACAAAATGTGGAACAATTGAATTTTTTTCTTCGTTTTTGTTTTTTTTAATTCGACTATTTTTACCACAAACTAAGTTGAAAAACCAGTAAGGAAAATTCAAAACTCGGACGGGACCGACTATTTGATACCCTTCACCACTTTGGCTACATACAAGAGATGTTAATATCTACAATATCCTGTAGATAGAACAGACATAGACTCTTTGGAGGACCATGGAAATGGAATCGGGCGAAATTAAATGTGCTATCTGGATAGATATTTGAAAAAAAAATTGAAAAAAAACCCCATACATATACCATTCTGAAATCTATGAAAAATTGCATGTCAAACGGGCAGACTTGGTTTCTTTGGCGTACCATTTGTATGAAATCGAGTAAAATTAAATTTTGGGATTTTGGTGTATCATTCACAAAAAAATCGGACGAAACTATATGAGAGCTATGTCTAAATTTTAACAAAACTTCGCAGACATCATTCTGGCCCCAATTCAGTATATTTTGCATCATTTACATAAAATCGGACGAAACTATAAATGGGAGCTATATCTAAATCTGAACCGATTTTCAAGAGGGTTCGTCCATGGGCCAAATAAGTGAACTGTGCCAAATTTCATCCGAATCGGATCATAAATGTGACCTGTACTTTGTTCACCAAAAAATACATGGACGGACAGACGGATATGCATAAATCGACTCAGAAAGTGATTCTAAGCATATTCTCAAAAGGAACCATGTGTCTATCTCGATTCCTTTTGCCTGTTACAAACATATGCACAAATACATAATACCCTGTACCACAGTGTGGTGAAGGGTATAATAAGGAAGATCTTCACCAATTGACTTCATCCCATTTCATACAATAGCCATACATTCCCAGAGAAACGTGTCAAAATTTGGAACCGATTGGATTATTAGTTTTTGAGTTATAGTGCCCGCCATTCGTAAAAACACTGCTTCGAGAAAAATGCATTTAAAATTTGAGAGTCACTCTTGCCGTCACTTGATGATGACACAATAAATCAACTATATCTTCCAGAGTTCTTGAGATTTTCACTTGGAATTTTGTAAGGACATTCTTGAATTAGTGTAGATTCGAATTATATAAAACAACTAGATTAAATTTTTCTGACACCGAGAAAGGGTTGTCCCCTTAAATTATAGCCTCTCTCTTTGAATAAAATCTTAATAATGCCAATAACTAGTAGGCAGCCTTCTATGGGGGCTATGTCAAAACATACACTGATATCGAAAATAGTATGAAACTATCTTATTTTCAATCTTCAAGAAATTGCAGTGCTAAATCTGTTTAAACTTGGACCAATATAGATTTTTATACACTACACAACTATGTTGTCAGGGTATTATAGCTTTTTGCAGCCCCAAAAGTTTGTAACGCCGCGAAATATTGGTCCTAGACCCACCACCAATCGTCATATCTCGACTAGCTGAGTCGATCTAGACATGTCTATTATAATTTGTAAGTACGATACAGGCCACAGCTGTGGAGCAATCTTCACGAAATTTTGCATGTAGGATGGGTTCTGGCCAATGAAGACCCCTATTGTTCTTGATAAAGATCGGTTAATATTTAGGGGATGGAATGGACCAAATACTAAATTTTTGTCGGTTTTTTGCTCGCTCCAGAGGACGCAATTATGGCCCAAACAACGCGAATTTTTACAGGGAGAAGGGGATAGGGCCAAAGAATAAGCATACCTGTTTTGAAAAAGATCGATCAATATTTAGCGTGTCAAATGGACCCTGACTTTTGTGTGAAAAATGACAAAATTGTTATTCTATACCGTATATATTTACTACTGAAGGACATAGACCCCAAATGTTGATAGTATATCGCAGAGGAATGGTTGACTTTTAAATCGATACCAATTATGTTGTCGTATGTACCCGGATGTGGGAGTTACCATTAATTTTTACAGGTGCTTACGTATTCAGTATTTAGTAACCCATTACCACACTGTATGACGGGAATGTAGCGCTGTTCGCTTTAAAATGTTTTATGAGGTCCCAGTTATGGTCAAGGACAACTCTTATAATTTTCGGTGATGATCAGATAATAGTTTTGGGACAAAGTGGACAGAAAACATAATTTTTTGTGTAATTTGGAGTCGATCTATAGGCCACAATTGATAGCCGAACTTCACAAAACAAAAGGGGGAAGGGAATCTGGACAAGTAATTAGAAAGGCTGAGCTGAATATTAGTAATATTTGTTTACCTCTAGTCCGTCGAGAGGGTGCAAATATCGCGAAATATTGCCCAAGCTCAGAACATAAAATCACAGAAAGTTAGACTTTCGTGGAAATTGTGTGGGGTATCATATGGTCGGCCCGTCCGACTAGCTCACTGGTTTATACTAATACTGACAAAGGGCCGTCAATGTTTGTCCGACAGAGACCAAATTTTGCATAGCGTATTGAAATTGCTGCAGTTTGACGTCCGAGAAGTTTTGTTGAATCAGATTTAGATATATGTCCCATATATAGCATCATCGGATTTTATGTAAATGGAGCACCATACTGCCAATATTTGTTCGATAGAGACATGATTTTTTAAAGAGTACTGAATTAGGTCCTGATTGATGAATGAAGTTTTGTTGAAATCGGTTCAGATTTAAATATAATACCCATATATAGTTTCGTCCGATTTTAGCACCGTAGCACCATACTGCCAATGTTTGTCCGATTGAAACGAAATTTTGCATAACTTATTGAAGATACTACTGTTTGGCATGCGTGGAATTTTGTTCACATAGGTTCATATACCGTCCGATTTTATGAAAATGGTGCATCGAGGAGACTATGTTTGCTAAAAACCATGAGAAGCTAAAAATCAAATAAGAGCCCACTCGGTCAGAAAACGTGCCCAACCACTCAAATGGAAACTTAACAAGAAATATTTATAATTCATGGTAGAAGAAGAATCACCCAAGATCGCCCAAACATAAGATTACAGTCAAACTGGTTGAAGCACGTGCTTAAACTTCCCAAAATAACGAAATTTTGGATGTAACGTTAATATTTGTAGGAGGAAGATTTACTATCCACTGAAGACCATAACGATTATGTTGAAAAATATGCTAAAAAAACTCCAAAATTCCGAATATTGGTGGTTACCTCCAAAACTGAACAAATATTGTTAATGTTTCGTACAGAAATGTTGTACTACATGAGAATTATTAGTCCCTAACTAAAATCAATTGTCTTCAAAAACGTTCCCAATAGCTTCAAAATTTGCCATTTTTTAGCTTATCCTAAAAAATGGCAAATTTTTTGTAGGAACATTTTCTACCAAATATGAACCCAAAATACCAAATTACCGCCCTTTAGGTTGAAAAAAGGAGTTCAAATACCCAAAATACCAAAATTTTTGGAGTACCGTATTATGTGAACTACCCTAAAATGTGGACCAATATAGGAAATTTTATAGTAGGAAGATTTAGTATACAATACAAAAGTACAATTTGCCCATTTTTTTTAATATTTCCGCTGAAATAATAAATGGGTACAGACATCTGCTTAGCTCCATATTTTCTACACACTGAAATTATAGTACCTATAGCTTCAATTACAAGTCACTAATATATCAAAATTTGTCAAATTATGACATTTATTGTCATTGATTTTAAATTGTTTTTGCAAATCGTATTTTAATATGACTATTAATAATTATTTACTTCATCACCTCATTCCCTTCCATCATATTCTATTCCATTGTCATTACTTTCGAAATATAATAAGAATAGTAAATTCTCCACAGTATATTGAACCCATTTCTTTATGGCTGACGTTATCTGTTAAAAATGCCACCATATGTAGGTCAGTGTTATGAACATTAAGCCACACTGCTAACAGAATTAAAAATAACAGAGTGTTGTTCCAAAAGGAGGGGTAAAAGATAAATGTTATCTAGTTCGAAATATGTTAGCTAAAAGTAGGGAGAAATGTCATTCGAAATCGAAAAATTTAAAGGGGTTTGTAAACTTATCTATTCAATGGCTGTAAATTTTAGATACAAATATATCTAATTGTTGCATGCCGCAAAAAACGTAACAAACATTCCGAGAATTCTCTAAAGATTTTTTTCTTCAAGAATTATAAGAATATTTTTGGATTTATTAATTTTTCAAGGACTATAAGAAGCATGGATTTACTAAAGAATATTTGTTCGAGGACTATGAGAAGCGAGGCTTTATTAAAGAATATTTTTTCAAGGCCTATAAAGAGCGTGGATTTATTAAAGAATATTTTTTCAAAGTCTCACATAAAGCGTGGATTTATTAAAGAATTTTTTTTTTTCAAGGTCTCACATAAGACGTGGATTTATGCATGTCCGTCCGTCTGTCCATGTTAAAATGTAAACGAAGTACAGGCGCATTTATGATCCGAATTGGATGAAAGTTAGCATAGGTCATTTATTTGGACCAAGAACTCGCAAAGTTTGTCCGATTGAGAAAACATATTGCACAGCGTACTAGATTAAGCCCAGTTTGATGTGTGCGAAGTTTTGTGGAAATCGGTTCAGATTTAGATATAGCTCCCATATATAGTTTCGTCCGATTTAAGGTAAATGGTGCACCAAATTGCAAAATGTGTCCGATTGAGACAAAATTTTGCACAGCATACTTGATTGGTTTGCACAGCATACCAGATTGATGTGTGCGAAGTTTTGTGGAAATCGGCACAGATTTAGATATAGCTCCCATATATAATTTCGTCCGATTTTAGGCAAATTGTGCACCAAACTCGCAAAGTTTGTCCAACTGAGAAAACATTTTGCACATCGTACTAGATTAAGTCTATTTTGAGGTGTGCGAAGTTTTGTAGAAATCGCTTCAGATTTAGATATAGCTCCCATATATAGTTTCGTCCGATTTTAGGTAAATTGTGCACCAAACTAGCAATTTTTGTCCAATTGAGAAAACATTTTGCACATCGTACTAGATTAAGTCCATTTTGATGTGTGCGAAGTTTTGTGGAAATCGCTTCAGATTTAGATATAGCTCCCATATATAGTTTCGTCCGATTTTAGGTAAATTGTGCACCAAACTAGCAATTTTTGTCCGATTGAGACAAAATTTTGCAAAGTGTACTGAATAAGGTCCTGGTTGATGTATGCCAAGTTTTGTGGAAATCGGTAAAGATTTAGATATAGCTCCCATATATAGTTTCGTCCGATTTTAGGCAAATTGTGCAGCAAACTCGCAATTTTTGTCCGATTGAGATAAATGTCCGATTTTAGGTAATACACTAGATCTAGTTGTAAACAGCGCTCTGCGCTGCAGCATACCAAAGGTATATGCAACGGTTGCTCAATTAGGTCCAGATTTAGGTCCTAGATTTCATACAAATGGTATACAAAATAATCCTATTGACATAAAATTTTTCATAGATTTCAGAACGGTATGTATGTGCATTGAGTTTTTTACTTGGTTCACATATCTATGTAGATCACACATTTAGTTTTGCCCCATTCCATGTCAATGGTCCTCTAATGTTCTATCTACAGGATATTATATATATTAGCATCTCTTGTATGTATCCAAAATGGTGATGGGTATCACATAGTCCGCCCCGACCGACTTTTGAACTTTCCAACAAATATTCCAAGATTTTTTTTTTTTAAAGAATAGTTTTTCAAGACGTGGATTTAGTAAAGACTATTTCTTTAAGGACTATAAGAGGCGTGGATTTCCTTAAGAATATTTTTAAGGACCAAAAAAGGCGTAGATTTATTAAAGAATATTTTTTCAAGGACCAAAAAAAGGCGTAGATTTATTAAAGAATATTTTTCAAGAGGCGTGGATTTATTAAAGAATATTTTTCAAGAGCCAACTGAGGCGTGGATTTATTAAAGAATATTTTTCAAGGGCCAACTGAGGCGTGGATTTATTAAAGAATATTTTTCAGGAGGCGTGGATTTATTAAAGAATAGTTTTTGAAGGACCAAAAAAAGTCGTAGATTTATTAAAGAATATTTTTCAAGGGCCAACTGAGGCGTGGATTTATTAAAGAATATTTTTCAAGGGCCAACTGAGGCGTTGATTTATTAAAGAATATTTTATTTTTCAAGGGCTCAAGAATATTTTTCAACTGAGGCGTGGATTTATTAAAGAATATTTTTCAAGGGCCAACTGAGGCGTGGATTTATTAAAGAATATTTTTCAAGAGCCAACTGAGGCGTGGATTTATTAAAGAATATTTTTCAAGGACCAACTGAGGCGTAGATTTATTAAAGAATATTTTTCAAGGGCCAACTGAGGCGTAGATTTATTAAAGAATATTTTTTGAAGGACCAAAAAAAGGCGTAGATTTATTAAAGAATATTTTTTGAAGGACCAAAAAAAGGCGTAGATTTATTAAAGAATATTTTTTGAAGGACCAAAAAAAGGCGTAGATTTATTAAAGAATATTTTTTGAAGGACCAAAAAAAAGGCGTAGATTTATTAAAGAATATTTTTCAAGGGCCAACTGAGGCGTAGATTTATTAAAGAATATTTTTCAAGGGCCAACTGAGGCGTAGATTTATTAAAGAATATTTTTCAAGGGCCAACTGAGGCGTGGATTTATTAAAGAATATTTTTCAAGGGCCAACTGAGGCGTGGATTTATTAAAGAATATTTTTCAATGGCCAACTGAGGCGTGGATTTATTAAAGAAAAATTTTTTAAGGACTGTAAGAGCATGGACTTATTATATTAAGAACGTGGATTTATTTACTATGATTTTTTAAGGACTATTGAAAGCCTGGATACTACTTTACTTATTTAGTTGGCTTGTTCCAGAACGGTTGTTCCATAAGCTGAGCTTAAAAACAGATTTTGTGCATCTCATCCAATTTTAAAGACCATGCTCCTAGATGTTGTCTTCTATTTGGTCTTTCCATCAGATTCGTGGCCTTCCCCTTCTACGTGGACCATCAGTAGGCTCACCTTTAAAGTACCCATGCTTCAGATCCGTATAACAGCACGGGTAGTATCAGGGTCTTGTAAAGTGTGAGTTTGATCTTGCGGGAGGTGGCCTTGTTTCTAAACTGCTTACTTACAACACAATCCTTCTCCGAATTTCAATAACTGATGTTATTAGTTTTATTTCTGGCGGTACCAAAGTATATAAAATATTTAACTACCTCGAAGCGATGTCATCGGTGTAGGCGACTCGTATGACCTTTTCCAGCAAGATGTTAAAAAGATCACACGACAAACTGTCACCTTGTCTGAATCCTCATTCGGTATTAAAGGGCCAGTTAAAGTTATCCTCCATAGCCATATTAATTTTGCAGGAATCCCGGACGCAGACATGGCTTTATACACCTCTGAACGGATAGGGCTGTCGAATGCGGCTTTATAGTCAACGAATTGGTGAAATGTGTCGATGTGTTTTTCGTGGGTCTTTTCCACGATTTGGCGCAGAGTGAAAAGCTGGTCAATGGTGGATTTCCCGGGTCTGAAGCTGCATTGGCATGGTCCAATAATGTCATTGGCCATTGGCTTCAGTCGTTCACACAGTAAGCTGGATAGCACTTTATATGCGATGGGAAGGAGACTTATTCCTCTGTAGTTGGCACATATCGTCTTGTCTCCTTTTTTGTGTACGGGACACAGGATGCTGAGGTTCCAATCATTGGGCATGCATTCCTCTAGCCAAATTGTACTAATTAGCTGGTGCATGCTTCTGGCCAGCATCTGATCACCAGCATTGAATAGTTCGCCTGGTATCGACTCCTACTGCATTATTGTTCTGCGTGGATTTATTAAAGAATATTTTTCAAGGGCCATTACAGGCGTGGATTTTTTAAAGAACATTTTTAAATTCGTATACAAAATTATTTAAAATAAATCGTTACAATTCCATCCCACTCCCCCATTTCTCATAAAATCATCAAAGTAAAATCACATAACCGTTTCAACAAAATGATGATGCACTCCATCACTCGCTCATCAATACCGGAAAAATATAACAAACAATGGAGAAGCAATAAAAGAAATCACTTCACTTAACACTTCTTTCATCCGTACACACATACATATGTACATTTGTATGTAAATTTGACAAATATTTGACACCATTATATTGTCTTGTGAATGGTACTGAGTCTCCATCTATATGTATGTGTGTGTGCGAGTGCGTCATGGCTTTTGTTCAATTTCGTGCTTGCTGTATGTGTATTGTCTTTTATGTGTCCTCCTCAAAGTGATTATTATAAAAACAAATACAAAAAACAAGAAATACGTAAATATGCCGAAAATAACTTCTGTACACAGAAACACATATGTATTTATTGGATACGCTTCCATGCCATTCACCCATTCATATACGATATAATATGTATGTATAAAGACAATATTGAAAGTGTAAATTTATATGAAATCAATATAGACAGAATGCAAACTGAAACAAATGCCAAAAATATATTCAAGTAATAATTTACATACGAATTTTATATTGCGCAAATGTTTATGATTATGAAATTCCATTGAGGTAGGTGGTTTTTGTTGTTGTTGTTCACTGTCTGTATGGTATATAATAACAACAATAGGTAACCAAATATAAACAGACAGAAATATGTATAGATGTCCTGGGAATAAGGGATTGTTACTAATCGTAATATAGGAAATGTGCTAACCTTACTGAGGAAAACAATGGTTGGAGGGATTATGTGAGGCATTTACGATTATATCAACCTGGCAGGCGAGACCTTGAAAAAAATTTAAAAAAATCCAGGCCTAGAGCTATGAGAGTATCCTTGAAAAACTGTTTAAAACATCCACGTCTAGAGCTATGAGGGTATCCTTGAAAAACTGTTTAAAACATCCACGTCTAGAGCTATGAGGGTATCCTTGAAAAACTGCTTAAAACATCCACGTCTAGAGCTATGAGGGTATCCTTGAAAAAACTGTTTAAAAAATCCACGCCTAGAGCTATGAGGGCATCCTTGAAAAACTATTTAAAAAATTCACGCCTATAGCTATGAGGGTATGGTTGAAAAAATATTTAAAAAATCCACGCCTATAGCTATGAGGGTATGGTTGAAAAAATATTTAAAAAATCCACGCCTATAGCTATGAGGGTATGGTTGAAAAAATATTTAAAAAATCCACGCCTTGAGCTATGAGGG
>NW_026889537.1:0-13035 GCF_032173495.1 Musca vetustissima
AATTGCTCACGGCATATTCCTCTCTTACGAAATTAATTCGCATCACTGCTTATATCCTGCGTTTTCTCCAATATAAGAAAGACTCGAAGGAACGATTGTCTGGCTATCTCAGATCTTCCGAACTGAAGAAATCGCTGCAGAAATTAATTACTCTGTCTCAAGATGTGGATTTTGGACTCGAAATTCAACAGCTACGAAAGGAAAAAGGCGTTCATTCCAGTAGCAGAATTGCTCAACTTTGCCCATTTCTCGACGAAGATGGTCTACTTCGTGTTGGAGGACGTCTACAAAAGGCTAAGTTTCATTATGAATTTAAACATCCTATTATTCTGTCGAAACAAAACCCACTCTCTGTTTTAATCTTTACAGATGCTCATCTGAAGACCCTACATGGCGGCCTTATTCAAATGCATGTTACTCGAAGGTTTTGGATACTTTCTGCCCGCAATCTGGCTAAAAAAGTACAACGCAACTGCATTACTTGTTTCAAGTACAAGGCCAAGTCGTCTCAACAAATAATGGGCAACCTTCCCTCGGTTCGAGTTCAACCTACTAGACCATTTAAGCACAGTGGTGTTGATTACGCTGGCCCAATAACCATCAAACAATCGACTGCTAGAAATTCGGTAACGACAAAAGGATACATCTGCCTCTTTGTCTGCATGGTCACCAAAGCGCTGCACCTTGAAGCTGTCACCAGTCTTTCTACTGACGCTTTCATTGCCGCATTTAGACGATTTACCTCACGGCGAGGCATGTGCTCCGACCTCTATTCTGACTGCGGTACCAACTTTGTTGGCTCTAACAAAGAACTTAAAATTCTACAAAGGAGAAGTCTCGAATCGCTGCCGGAAGATCTAGCGAACGTTCTTGCTAACAATGGCACAAACTGGCATTTTATACCACCCGCTTCGCCAAACTTTGGAGGTCTCTGGGAAGCTGGTGTAAAATCTACAAAACACCATTTAAAACGGATCATGGATAACAGAATCTTGACCTACGAGGAATTATCTACACTCTTGGCTCAAATTGAAGGATGTCTCAATTCCAGGCCGCTATGCCCCATTTCAACTGACCCAGCAGACTGTGAAGCCCTAACTCCGTCTCACTTCCTCGTTGGAGAACCAATTTTATCTGTCCCAGACGAAAATCTACTAGACCACAATGTAGATAGACTTTCTCGCTGGAAAGTGGTTCAGTTGCTAAGTCAACAGTTTTGGAATCGCTGGAAGACGGAATATATAAACCGGTTGCAATCCCGTCCAAAATGGCTCAAGCCTCAAAAGAACGTTGAAGTTGGCGATTTGGTCATCATATTTGACGAACGAGTTCCCCCAGGTCAATGGCCACTAGCCCGTATAACAGAAGTCCATCCTGGTACTGATGGAAAAGTTAGAGTTGTTTCCCTAAAATGCAGTGGTAAAATCTATAAACGTCCTGTCTCAAAAGTTGCACTTCTGCCCCTACAAGAAGATTTCAATTCCACAAATGATCGAGAAGAGAGTTGCTGTGAGTCGAGGCACAGCGTGGTTAGCTCGAAAACCAAATAAAACACCTCATAAATCTGCCCCAACTTATGTCAAGAACAGTTGTTCTTTGTGCGGGGTAATGTTGGAGAACCAACGATTATTTATTTATTTAATATTTTATTTATTTCAATTTTATTCGTATTAATTTATTATTTCTTTATATTTATTATTTTCCCCTTATATTACCATTCTAATATGGCATCCCTAATTTCTTTCCTAATTTGTCACGAACTGACATGCCTAACTTGTTATAATTTTCTATTTTTGCCTATTCCCTTTCTCTATTACTATTGTTTCAAGGCCATAATTTGGCAACGTAGCGCGGACATTGATCTTTGTTTACTGTCTCTGTTACGTTATTCGTTGTTATTGTTGTTGTTGTCGCTGCATTGTTTATTTACTAAACATAATGCAGCGACGTCGTAACAAAGGTAATAGCGAAAGCAGAGACAGTAAATATGATCAATGCAGCCGTGCTATGTTTATTTTTAGAATCAAAGTTTAGTTCTGTCGTTATACTCTGCCGTGCTGCATTAAACCGATCTATCGAACAACATTAATTCTGCCTTGCTGCAATTTAATAATTATAGATTGTCCCGTCGGGAGCATAAAATTTACAAATTATATTAAATTATAATTTATTGTTAAATAAAGTTGCCCCAGAGACAATTTAAATTTTTTTAAGAAAACTCTTTGTGTTTTTTTTTTGCGCTGGCTCGAGGAGCCATTTAATCTCATACACACACCATAGTACAAATTTTGTGATTTTTAACACAAAAGTCAGGGTTTGTTTGAGCCGCTAAATATTGACCGATCTTTATCAAAACAGACATGCTTATACTTTGACCCGTTCCCCTTCTATAAGAATTGGGTCCTCTGGAGCGACCAGAAAAACCGACAAAAATTAAGTATTTGGTCCATTTCACCCCCTAAATATAAACCGATCTTTACCAAAAACAATAGGGGTCTTCATTGGCTAGAACCCATCCTACATGAACATTTTCGTGAAGATTGGTCCATAACTGTGGTCCGTATCGTGACGATCGGTATACTTAAAGGTGGGTCTAGGACCAATATTTCGCTCCGTTCAAACTCTTGGGGCTGCACAAAGCTATAATACCCTGACAACATAGTTGTGTGGGATATACAAATCCAAGCCTAGGTAATCGGTCCTGAAAATTTATTTTTAAGGCCAGAAAAACTGTTTTAAACATCCACGCCTTGTGTTAAACCCTAAAAAAATGTTGTCCAAAGTCCCTGCCTTGTGTTAAACCCTAAAAAAATATTTTTAAAAAATCCAGGCCTTGTGATAGGCATAGGAAAATTTTTATAGACCTTGTCATTCATATATTAAAGCCAAGATTTTTTTAATGAAACTAATTAATTTCTCCTAAAATCTATAAAAATAGATTTATTGCCTCAATATAACCCCATCCCTATAAGCCTTCGATGCGTATGTGTAACGTCTTTCAATTCATTATAAATCATACGCTCCGTTACAACTTAATTTCATCATTCATACGCCACAATGGCTGTTGTTGTTGTTGTTGTTGTGTTCCGAAGGAGGTAGAAGAATGATTGCGTGACTTGGACAAGTGACTTCGGAAATATGTTTGGCTGGATGGCTGGCAGCCTGCCGTTTTTCACACACAGCCAAAGAGTGAAGTCGGCAAGTGATTAATCTGACATTTTTGGTTGGTCTCACGCAGTCTAGAGTTGTTTTTTATTTTTTCTTCGAAAATGGGGTTTCCTTGTTGAGAAAATGTGAAAAATTAAGAAAAAAAACAGTCACAGCATGGCAAAAAAAATCACCATCCGTTATAATTTTTATGCCTATCATCGTCATTGTCATCGTCTCCGTGGTGCTTCTTGCCGTTGTTGACTTCGTCATTTTCAAGGGCCTGTCGCAAAAACGCCGAGAAAAAAAAAACAAAGCATGACTGAAGTGGCATTAGTACCATCATTATCAGCTTCACCATTATCTTCATCCTGCTGAGTTCCATGGAGTCACCATTACTGACTGGTCCAGATGATGGAATCATCATCGTCATCATCATCTCTGGTGTTTTGGTGGCAAGCATAAGTACCTTACAACATCTTCATCACGCCAACCGAGTCACTCACTCACCCACTCACTAGCGGTTCACTCTTTACAACCACAACTCATTGTTAGTCATTTTGCTCACTTAGAGTCAAGAAGAAAACGAGCAACGTTTACAAAAACTTCATTAAAGTTCGGAATGTTGTTAAGAAAAACAAAGCAGGGCATTCGCATCCCGCTCTCCTCTCCCCGCGACGACCCCTTAATAAAATAAATGAAAGAGTAAAGTCTTTGTTAAGCAAACTAAGTGAGGGCGAAGCAACAACAACAACAAAAACCAACTACCGAATAGTAGCTGCGGAAAGAAGTTATTCGCCAAACAGCTAAGTATTTCGTCGGGATAATAAGACATCGGATGACTTAACAAAAGTTATTTGTTTTTCTTCGGTTTTGTTTGATTACGTGTCGTGGGAAACAAAAATGGAGAAAACTGTCTTTTTTCCATTCTCAGTTTTTCATTTCTTGACAATGCAATTTCGAGGAGAGTTTTTCTGGGGTAAAAACGAAAAACAAAAACAAAAAAAAGATGCGTATTTTTAAAAATTAGTTTTTAGAGGATCACAACAAGTGGTGGATTTTTTTAAATTAATTTTTCAAGGGTCAAACCGGGCGTGGATTTTTTAAAATTAGTAAAAAATCCCCCTAATGTTGACGACCCCCGCAAACGTATAAAGGACCACGATCTGCCAATCTGCACTTGGAATATGCGCACGTTGTACAGAACAGGCGCAGTGTTCGCTTTGGCGAATGTACTCAAGAAGTACAAAGCCGATATTATTGCCTTACAGGAAATGCGATAGAAAGGGACAGGCGTAAGTAAATCAGACAGCTGCCATGAAACGAGACATGAATTTGGCTGCGGATTTATGGTTAACAGGATAAATAAATGAGCGAATTTCTATAATCCGTATAAAAGCGAAGTTCTTCTACATCAGTCTCATTTGCGCCCATGCTCCGACCGAAGATAAAGATGAACAGACCAGAGACATATTTTACGACCGCCTAGACACAGCATATGACATTAAAATCCTGCTAGGAGGTTTTAATGCAAAAATCGGAAAGGAAAATATATTTGGCCAAACCGTCGGAAAATTCAGCCTTCATGAAGAAACATCCGACGACGACATGAGGTTCATTGACTTCGCGGAAGCAAAAAACATGGTAGTTAGCAGCACAAGATTCAAGCATCCCGATATACACAAGGCCACCTGGATATCTTCTGACCAGGCAACGAGAATGGAAATTGATCATGTTGTGATAGTGTTTTAAACGTCCGATCGATCCGAGGAGAGAATATTGATTCGGACCATTACCTTGTGGCAGCCAAGGTATGCACTCGTCTTAATCTAGCAGCAAAGGTGCGATCTAATGTAACACGGAAACTCGACGCAACACAACAGGTAGCCGAGGCCTACTCCGCTCAACTTACCTATTGGGGTGTTTGAAAGAAAAATTCTCCGAAAGATCTACGGGCCAATCTGCGTCGACGGTAAATATCGGCGTCGAATGAACCACGAACTTTACAAATTATACGCGGACATCGACATAGCGACTACGGTGGCTAGGCCATGTTGTGCGGATGAATGAGAATGCCCCTACTCAAAAGGCAGTTAAAAACAAGCCTACTGATGGTTCCCGTTGAAGGGGAAGGCCACGAATTAGATGGAAAGACCAAGTGGTCTTCCAAATTGGTGGATTTGCGCAAAAGACCGACGCGGTTGGAAATCTTGTTTAAGCTCGGCTTATGGAACAACCGTTCTGTAACAAGCCAGCTAAGTAAAGTAAGTAAGTATATGTATGGGAGCTATATCTAAATATGAACCGATTTTAACGAAACTTAACACACATCATTCTGGACCTAATTCAGTACCCTATGCCAAATTTCGAGCAAGTCGAATAATATATAGGGATTTTGGTATACCATTTACCTTAAATCGGACGAAAAAATATATGGGAGCTGTATCCAAATCTGAACCGATTTTCAAGAAACTTGACACACATCATTCTAGACTTTATTCAGTACGCTATGCAAAATTTCGTGCAAATCGAAACATATATAAGGGCTTTGGTACAATATTCACCTTAAATCGGACGAAAATACATATGGGAGCTATATCTTAATCTGAACCGATTTTCACGAAACTTGGCAGACATCACTCTAGGTTCAATTCAGTACGTTATGCCAAACTTCGTGCTAATCGAAGATATATAGGGACTTTGGTGAACTATTAACCTAAAATCGGGCGAAAATATATATGGGAGCTACATCGAAATTTGAACCGATTTTTCCCGAAACTTACCACTCATCATTCTACACCCAATTCCGTACTCTGTGCCAAATTTTGTACAAATAGAAGGATATAAAGGGACTTTGGTGCACTATTTACCTAAAATCGGACGAACATATATATGGGGGCTATATCTAAATCTGAACCGATTTTCACGAAACTTACCACACATCGTTCTAGACTTAATTCAGTGCGCTATGCCAAATTTCGTCCAAATCGAAAGATATATAAGGACTTTGGTGCACCATTTACCTTAAATCGGACGAAACAATATATGGGAGCTATATCTACCTCTGAACCGATTTTCACGAAACTTGGCAGACATCATTCTAGACCTAAATGATTAGGCTGTACCAAATTTCGTCCAATTCGAAAGATATATAGGGACCATTTACATTAAATCGGTTAAATATATATATATATATATACATATATATGGGAGCTATATCTAAATCTGAACCGATTTTTCCCAATTTCAATAGGGTTCGTCCTTGGGCCGAATAAGTGACCTATGCCAAATTTCATCCAATTCGAATCATAAATGCGACCTGTACTTTGTTTACAATTTACAATGGACAGACATACAGACGGACGGGCATGCATAAATCGGCTTAGAAAGTGATTCGATGCATATTCTGAAAAGCAACCATGGGTCTATCTCGATTATTTTTGCCTGTTACAAACATATGCACAAAGACATAATACCCTGTACCACAGTGTGGTGAAATTCACACAAGGCGTGGATTTTTAAAACATCAATTTCTCGTCATGGGACTTGAAAAAATGTTCTATATTATGTATATTTTTGTTGTTGCTGTTATTTTATGTTCCACCAATGTTTGCCCGTGGATGAACTTCTCCACCAAGGTAATCTATATAAGTACGTGCCTTGTTTCCCATGTTTGTATGTGTGTGTGTGCTCTGTTGTCTGGCGACAAAATATTTGAAATCCTCTTTGAAAGTTTATCTGTGTTGTTGTTGTTGGTGCTGCTGCCGCTGCTGGTGGGTTGTCCTTATTTACCGGAAATGCCAGTGACTTGTGGAAACAAAACAAACCAATTGTTGGATAAGTACCCGAACGACGCTGAATTTGCCACAAAAATAATGGCCAGTGTGGCAATAACTTGTAGCAGGGCCAGAAGTGGCAAGTTGTGGTGACACCGTGGTAGTAACGAAGGCAGGGTAGCTGAAGGGGATGGTTGTTGGTTGGTTGGTGGGTTACCACCACCAACAACAACTTCAACCTGACATTTAAATATTAATAATACTAAAGAATATTTGGCGCCGTCAGGCACTTCGTTTTTTACGTTTTTTTTTTTTCCTTCAGAGTTTCAGTTGTTCCGCCAGTTGTTCCTTTCGCCTTTTCTTCACTGTCTTGGTAAAAAGTTGTAAAGCATCGCATCAACAAAACGGCTAACTACGGAGATATTCTCCTCGTCGTCCCTTCGTACCCTCAGCATTGTTATGAGAATCGCTTATGTAAATATTTTCTTGGGATTTTTTTTCTCGGTTTCTTTTTTTTTTGGTTCGGCGAAATCAACGCTTGAGGGCCAGTAGATTGTAAATATTAAATTTATAACAAATTGTTTGTGGTTGTTGGTAACAACAACAACAGAAACATTACAGCACGCACAAAAAAGCACGAACTTAGACAAACCTCAAAGATAAACAATACCTTTGAGGGGGGAAATCGGTTGGGGAGCAGAGACAGATGAGGGCCACCAAAACGGCGATAAGCCACTGAATTGAAATTGTAAGGCAGTGATTGTTGTTGTTGATTTTGTTTTCTTGTTTTCTTTTTTTGTTGCGTTAAATGTTTATTGACACTTTTGAGTAATTTTTGTTGCCGTTTTGACATTTCAGCTAAATGACAATTTAGCCAGAGTTTTATCAGAGATCATTACATTTTAACCATAATAGTTATGGTTGTTGTTCTAGTTAGAGCTTGGAGTAACAAAAAAAAAAAAAATATGGACAGAGATTAATGAGAGATAAATGGAAGTGATAAAAACAACAACAAAGTTTTGAAAATAATTGTAATTTATTAAAGATATACAAAAGTTCGAGGAATATATTTTTTCAAAAATACTTTTTCAGGGACCTACACAAGCATGGATTTTTTAAAAAATATGTTTTAAAGGATCCACACAAGGCGTGCATGTTTTAAAAATATTTTTAAGGATCTACTATAAGGATAGGATTTTTTAAACCCTACACAACTATGTTGACAGGGTATTATAGCTTTGTGCAGCCCCAAATATTTGTAACGCCAAGAAATATTGGTCCTAGACCCACCTTTAAATATACCGATCGTCATATTTCAACTAGCCGAGTCGATCCAGACATGTGTGACCATCCGTCCGTCCGTCTGTCTATTATAATTTGTCAACACGATACAGGCCACAGTTATGGACCAATCTTCACGATATTTTGTATGTAGGATGGGTTCGGCCCAATGAATACCACTATTGTTTTGGGTAAAGATCGGTTAATTTTTAGGGGATGAAATGAACCAAATACTTAATTTTTGTCTGTTTTTTGATCGCTCCAGAGGCCACAATTATGGTCCAAACATCTCGAATTTTTACATGGAGAAGGGGATTGGGCCAAAGAATAAGCATGCCTATTTTGATAACGATCGGTCAATATTTAGCGGGGCAAATTGATCCTAACTTTTGTGTGAAAAATTACAAAATTTGTATTCTATAGCGTATATATTTACTCCTGAAGGACATAGAGCCGAGAAGTTGATAGTATATCCATAAGGATTGGTTGACCTCTAAATTGATAACAATTCTATTGTCATGTGTCCTCGGATGTGGGAGTTACTCTTTAATATTTACAGGTGCTTACGTACTCTGATATTATTTAGTAACCCATTACCACACTAGAGGACGGAAATATAGCGCTAATCGCTTTGACATTTTCCATGAGGTTCCAGTTATGGTCAAGGACAGCGCCTATAATTTTCGACGATGATCAGATAATAATTTTGGGATGAAGTGGACCGAAAACTTCAATTTTTGTATTTTTTCGATTCTGTCTATAGACTATAATTATATAATTAGAAGCCGAACTTCACAACACAACCCACGGTGAAGGGAATCTGGACAACTAATAAGAAAGGCTGTACTGAATATTAATAACATTTGTTGACCTCTAGTCGCTCAAGAGGGTGCAAATATCGCGAAATATTTTCCAAGCCCAGAATAAAGAACCACAGAAAGTTAGATTTTCGTGGAAGTTGTGTAGGGTATCATATGGTCGGCTCCGTCCAACTATACTGCTCCGCTCACTGGTTTAAGAAGACCCCCCCCCCCATTCTCAAAATTTGTTTTGATTTAATTCGAATCTATTCAAGAATGTCCCAACAATATTTCAAGTGAAAATCTCAAGAACTTTTGAAAATATAGCCGATTTATTGTGTCAGCATCAAGTGACGGCTAAAGGGCTTCTCAAACTTTAAACGCGTTTTTCTCTTTTGCTAATGGCGGACACGATAACTCAAAAACTAATAACCCAATCGATTCCAAATTTTTTGCACGTTTCTCTGTGAGTGTATAGCTATCGTATGAACTAGGATAAAGCCAATCGGTGAAGAATTTCGTTATTTTTATACCCTTCACCACACTGTGGTACAGGGTATTATGTCTTTGTGCATATGTTTGTAACAGACAAAAGGAAACGAGATAGACACATGGTTCCTTTGAGAATATGCATAGAATCACTTTCTAAGTCGATTTATGCATGTCCGTCCGTTTGTCTGTCTGTCTGTCTGTCTGTCTGTGCATGTTAAATTGTAAACAAAGTACAGGTCGCATTTATGATCCGAATTGGATGAAATTTGGCATAGGTCACTTATTCGGCCCAAGGACGGACCCTATTGAAATTGGGAAAAATCGGTTCATATATATATTTTACCGATTTAATGTAAACGGTCCCTATATATCTTTCGTTTTGCACGAAATTTGGTACAGCCTAATCATTTAGGTATATAATGATGTCTGCCAAGTTTCGAGAAAATCGGTACAGATTTAGATATAGCTCCCATATATAGTTTCGTCCGATTTCATGTAAATGGTGCCCCAAAGTCCCTATATATCTTTCGATTTGCACGAAATTTGGCATAACGTACTGAATTAAGCCTAGAGTGATGTCTGCCAAGTTTCGAGAAAATCGGTTCAGATTTAGATATAGCTCCCATATATAGTTTCGTCCGATTTCATGTAAATGGTGCCCCAAAGTCCCTATATATCTTTCGATTTGCACGAAATTTGGCATAGCGTACTGAATTAAGCCTAGAGTGATGTCTGCCAAGTTTCGAGAAAATCGGTTCAGATTTAGATATAGCTCCCATATATAGTTTCGTCCGATTTCATGTAAATGGTGCCCCAAAGTCCCTATATATCTTTCGATTTGCACGAAATTTGGCATAACGTACTGAATTGAGCCTGGAATGATGTCTGCTAAGTTTCGTGATAATCGGTCCTGATTGAGATATAGCTCCCATATATAGTTTCGTCCGATTTCATATAAATGGTGCACCAAAGTCCCTATATATCCTTCGATTTGCACGAAATTTGGCATAGCGTACTGAATTAAGCCTAGAGTGATGTCTGCCAAGTTTCGAGAAAATCGGTTCAGATTTAGATATAGCTCCCATATATAGTTTTGTCCGATTTTAGGTAAATGGGGCAACAAAGTCCCTATATATCTTTCGATTTGCACGAAATTTGGCATAGAGTACTGAATTAGGTCCAGAATGATGTTATCCAAGTTTCGAGAAAATCGGTTTAGAGTTAGATATAGCTCTCATATATATTTTCGTCCGATTTTATGTAAATGGAGGACCAAACTCCCTATATATCTTTCGATTTGCACGAAATGAAACATAGTGTACTGAGTTGAGTTTAGAATGAAGTGTGCCAAGTTTCGAGAAAATTGGTTAAGATTTAGATATAGCCCCCATATATAGTTTCGTCCGATTTAGGGTAAATGGTGCACCAAAGTCCCTAAATATCTTTCGAGTTGCACAAAATTTGGCACAGCATACTAAATTAAGCTTAGAATGATGTGTGCTAAGTTTCGTGAAAATCGGTTAAAATTTAGATAAAGCTCCCATATATATTTTCGTCGAATTTTATGTAAATGGAGTACCAAAGTGCCTCTATATCTTTCGATTTGCACAAAATTTGGCATAGCGTACTAAATTGCGCCATAATTAAGTCCTGATTGATGTATGCGAAGTTTTATATATATTTCTCCCATATATAGTTTATTCGATTATACACAATTGATATACGAAGATTTGTTGAAATCGGTTAAGATTTAGATATAGCTCCCATATATAGTTTCGTCCGATTTTAGGTAAATTGTGCACCAAACTTTCAATATTTATTTCGATTGAGACAACATGTTGCAGAGAGTATTAAAATAGGTCCACATCGATGTATACGAAGTTTTGTGAAAATCGGTTTAGATTTGGATATAGCTCCCTTATACCGATTTTTATGCTAAATGGTGCACCAAACCCCCCAAGGACTGTCTTATTAATACAAAATTTAGCACAGCATATTGAGATAGGTCCATATTAATGTATAAGACGTTTTGTGAAAATCGGTTGAGATTTAGACAGAGCTCCAATTTAAACCGATTGTGAAAATCGGTTCAGATTTAGATAGAGCTCTCATATATAGTTTCGTCCGATTCTATGCCATAAAGGTCCAGATTTGCATATAGTTCCACATTCATTATATTGCTCTATTTCATACAAATGGTACACAAAAGAATCCGATTGACATACAATTTTTCATAGATTTCAGATTTCATTTTATGGGTCCTCTAAATATTATATGTCTGTTCTATCTACAGTATATTGAATACATTAGCATCTATTGTATTTATCCAAAGTGATAAAGGGTAACATATAGTCGGTTCCGTTCGACTTTTGAAATTTTATTACTGAGTTAAATATTTTTTTTTCAAGGCCTAATATAAGGCGTGGATTCTTTAAATATTTTTTGCAGGGCCTAAATATTTTTTTAAGACCTAATAGAAATCGTGAATTTTTAAATATTTTTTTTCCAAAGCTTTTCTGTTGTTTTTGTTGATTTTCTTCATAATTATCTTCCTTTAGGTAGAACTTATTGCCGCTAATATTAATGACCCGCCATTAACCTAATCACTGTTACGCTTGTAATCACCTTTGACTTTCTAATGACAAGGATAAGAGAAACCGCCTTAACGAAGAACAGCTTCATCAAATGTTACACCGTCTCTTCCATTGACCTCCCTTCCCATCCTCCTCACCTCGGTCCATTATCTATTTTTTATTAAAATTCACTCCCCATTTACCTTCGCATAATGAAGAAAACTGTTCATTAATTAACTTCTTCTCGTTCAACTTCATTAATCTTAAATTATTAATAAAATATCGTTTACCTATTTACCCAGTCAGTCGGGATGGATCCTTGCACCGACCGCCACTAGATGTGCTCCTTGCCTTTTTGAACCTGCCATTCTGCAAGGCAATTAGCTTCATGGTTCAGTCTTTGACATTTTTATTAAACGCTATTTTTTGTTTTTGTTGTAGTTGGTGCTTTTTAATTTGTCGCCCGAAAGCATCGCTTTTTGTTGTTGCGATTTTACTTTCTACCGAATTTAAGGGAATAGATGTTTCGAAAGTATCCTTATCTCCCCTCACCCCTTTCCGTTGGCTATTAAAAATTCTTTGTTAACTCTTCAACGGACAGAGGAGACAATAATGTAGAACAGTACGAAACGGGGTGGCTATCAAATGAATACTTTTCAAACTGTGTCATATTTTCATTAGCCATCATTCTGTTTCATAATTATATTTATTAAAGGAGATTTATGAAAAATTAACAGATAAATAGTTCCGACAACTTTTTTATTGGGAATTCATAAAAATTTAATTGAATAAATTTTTATTTAAAAAATCCATTTTGGACCCTGGAAAAAAATTATTCAAAAAGTCCACGCCTTATATATAGGTCTCTGAAAAAAATTATTTAAAAAATCCACGCCTTATATAGATAGGTCTCTGAAAAAAATTATTTAAAAAATCCACGCCTTATATAGATAGGTCTCTGAAAAA
>NW_026889538.1:0-13159 GCF_032173495.1 Musca vetustissima
CTACTTGTCATAATCTTTCCCAAAAAAATAATCCGTTTTTTCAAATCAATGTCATCTGAGATGTTTTACCAACACAAATACCACCACCACCTTATCATTCGATACCAACCAGAAAAAAAATACACTTTACAAAATATTTGTTGGTGATTATTTTTAGAATCGATCTATGACGATAAGACAAACATTTCACCCTCATCTTTGACAAGCTATCTCAAAAAAATAAAATAAAATTCTCCCCTCAAAAAAGAGATAATGTGACAATGACAAACGGCTAGTCAGTCGATCGTTTAGTCAGTCCGTCCATTCAAATGTAAAGGGAGACATGTCGTCATTACTTATGTTTGCTGTAACACTTGTGTCAATATCTCTTGCTCTCCTCCATTTCAGGCATCTAGAATTTCATAAGACAAGTGTCAAGACCAGGGGGTATCTTCATGGACGGAGATAACCCAAACGCAGAAATAACAACAAAATCAAATATCATAAATAAGTGTTATTGATTTTTTAGATTTTTTTCTTTAGACTTGATATTTGTTTTGTCTACTTGTGTGTAGAGGATATACAAATAAATAGGTTGAAAGATATGCAGGTATTGAGAGGGATAGCTCAGCAGGTATCAGCACTTATTTTATTTGATAAGTGCAAGTGGTATTACATATTTACAATTTTTTCAAGGATCAATGCAAGGCATTGATTTAAATCTTATAATAGGCCTGGATTTATAAAAAAAACTATTATAAAGGGTCCACACCAAGCGTGGATTTAAAAAAAAATATTTTTTAGGGACCTATACAAAACGTGGATTTATTAAAGGATTTGTTTTTATAAAAATAATATTTTTAAGAATCCTTACAAGGCGTGAATTTATTAAAAGAATATTCATTTATTAAAATAATATTTTAGGGATTATCCAGGACGTAGATTTATTAAAGAATATTTGTAGTAGCGTCGAGTTATTAAACGAATATTTTTAAGAGCGTGGATTTATTAAAGGAATATTTTTATTGGCGTGGATTTATTAAAAAATATTCTTAGGGACTTATACAAGGAATGGATTTATTAAAAGAACCAATAAGAAAAGTAGTACAGTCGCACTGGGTCGACTATATGATATCCTTCACCAGTTTGGGTATATTGCGCATATGTATCCTTACAATTGCATGTCAATGTTCCCTCGAAGGAACATACTCATGTCTTTCTGCAACCTATGATAAATTTAATTTCATTCGTGCAGATTTAGAGTCGTCTGCATACCATGGGACAAATCTCAATCAGCTACCCATTCGAAATACATTCGGAAGCTATGACTGCATCTGCACCAATTTCAACAGAGCATAATAACGTCACTCAAGTCTCAATTTGATACATTGTGAAAAATTTTATTGTTATCGGACAAACATTAGGAGTTTGGTGCACTCTTTACCTAAAATCCGACGGAAATATATATGGGAGCAACATCTAAATCTGAACCGATTTTCACGAATGATGTGTGTCATTCTAGACTAAATTCATTACGCTATGCCAAATTTCTTGCAAATCGTAAGATATATAGGGACTTTAGTGCACCATTTATCTAAAATCGGACGAAAATATATATGGGAGGTATATCGAAATCTGAACCGATTTTTAGAAAACTTAGCACACATCAGTCTAGGCCTATTTCATTACGCTATGCCAAATTTCGAGCCAATCGCAAGATATATAGGGACTTTAGTGCATTATTTACCTTAAATCTGACGAAACTATATATGGGAGCTATATATAAATCTGAACCGATTTTCACGAAACTTTGCACACATCATTCTAGACTTAAATCAGTACGCTATGCCAAATTTCGTGCAAATCGAAAAATATATAGGATATATATATATATATCATTTACCTTAAATCGGACGAAAATATATATGGGAGCTATATCTATATCTGAACCGATTTTTACGAAACTTAACACACATCACTCTAGACTTAATTTGGTACGATATGCCAAATTTCGTGCAAATCGAAAGATATATAGGTACTTTGGTGCACCATTAACCTAAAATCGGACTAATATATGTATAGGAATTATATCTAAATCTAAACCGATCTTTACGATTTAACACACATCATTCTAGACAAAATTTAATGCGCTATGCCAAATTTCTTGCAAATCGAAGGATATATAAGGACTTTGGTACACTATTTATCTAAAATCGGACGAAAATATATATGCGAGCTATATCTAAATCTGAACCGATTTTCATGAAATTTAACACACATTATTTTAGGCTTAGTTCAGTACGCTGTGCCAAATTCCGGGCAAATCGAAAGATATTTAGGGACTTTGGTGCACCATTTACCTTAAATCGGACGAACGTATATATGGGAGCTATATCTAAATCTGAACCGATTTTCACGAAATTTACCATACATCTTTCTAGACTTAATTCAGTACGCTATGTCAAATTTCGTGCAAATCGAAAGATATATAGGGACTTTGGTGCACTATTTACCTAAAATCGGAAGAAAATATGTTGAAACCTATATCTAAATCTGAACCGATTTTCACGAAACTTAGCACACATCACTCTAGACTTAATTTGGCTCGCTGTGCCAAATTTCGTGGAAATCGAAAAATATATAAAGTACCTATATACATCATTCAAATTGAAAGATATATAGAGATCGTTTACATCAATTCGGACGAAAATATATGTGGTAGCTATATCTAAATGTGAACAGATTTTGTCCCAATTTCAATAGGGTTCGTCCTTGTGCCAAATAAGTGACCTGTGCCAAATTCCATCCAATTCGGATCATAAATGCGACCTGTATTTTGTTTACAATTTAACATGGGCAGACAGACGGACGGACGGACATACATAAATCGACTTAGAAAGTGATTCTATGCATATTCTCAAAAGGGACCATGTGTCTATCTCGTGTCTATTGTTAAGGGATGCCATCAAAGAAAATTGTCAAGAATTTTTAATTTATTATCTAATTGTTTCTGCACAGACTATTTTCGAACCATCATTTTTATAACTTCCTAATGTAATATCCTTCTGTTGAAAGCAAAACTGCATGCAATTGTCCTTTATTCGCTTGCCCGATATTTAGCAGAGAAGGGTTTTGGGACTCGTGTTATTGTCAGGTTCTATCAGTTCAAAACGTTAAATCGATATGGCTGCATATGTGACTCGCTGCTTGACTAAAATTCTTAAATTTCCCTCCGTGCTTTATGACTGCGAGCTTAGCACGAGTTCACTCTCATCAGCTATCAATTTTTTAAAATCGTTTTTCATAGAGGCTATTCCAGGCCTGGATTTAAAAAAAAAAATTATTTATATTGAAAACCATTAAGGTGTTGATTTATTAAATTTTTTTTTCCAAGGGACATCAATTAAAGGTTATACTAAAGAAATATGTTTTTTAAAGGACTATTTTTTACAACGCATCTTAAGGTGTGAATTTATCAAACAAACATTTTCTACGACATTTTTTCCTAGGTACCATCAATGGGTGGCTTTTTTAAAAAATATTTTTAGGAGTACCCGGAAAAAGTTTAAAAATAAAACACCAGATCTTTGTTTTTTTTATTTATTGAAAAAAAAAAGTTTATTGAATATTTTCTTATAACTAAATATATTTGTTATTAAAAGTTTTTAAATGTTCATAAAAAATAAATTGATATGTTTATTATTCCATGTGGTTGATATATATTTTTTTTAAATCTAAACATATATATTAAATTGAAAAAAATGTATGTATTAAAAAAGTATGTATGTATATATGAAACTAATACTAATATTAAGGCAAATTAATTGTACTTTTTTATTATAAAGGGAAGACATAATGAAATATATTGAAAAATTAAAACTAAATGATGAAAATTAAATGTGATTTTGTATAAATTTTTTTATTATTTTTTTTAATTTTTTTAATAAATCTCTTAGTTTAGTAAAAAAATAAATGATAAAAATATTTTATTAATATATGAATAAATTTGAAATAATATTAAAACATTAATATAGTATTTATATGATAAAGATATAAAATTTAAAGAAAAATGTCAAACAAATTAAAAAAAAAACATTGGAAGACTTTTGTGGATTTTTGTTGTTTTGTTTGAATAATTCTTAATTAATGAATATATAAACTTAAAACTAAGATATATAAAAAATTAGAGGAAAAAGAAAAGGGATTTTAAAATAAAAAATTAAAATGATTATAAAAATGTCAGAAAAAAGTAAAAAAAAATAATTTAAAAATTTAATTTTAAAAATTTAACATAAAAAATTCACAAAAAAAAAAATTTAATTTAAACAGACATTCTAAAGTTGTCAGAACATATATCAAACATAAACTTCAATGTTTTGTGATTTTAGTTAAAAGAGTTAAAAAAAATAAAATTAAAAGAAAATTAATAAAAACTGAACTAAGCGAAAATTTAACAAATTATCACAATCTGCAAACACAAATATTGAAACAAAAACAGTAGTCATTAAAGATACAACAATTATGAATAGTAATAAAAAACAAACTTAACAATATTTCAACATATCGATTGCACCATATACGACAAATAGACTCTCAATAACAAATTTAGTAACAGGTATAGAAACTTAACGTAAAATTTTTTGGAATATTTTGAAAAAAAAAGAATACAATTTTTACCATATAAAAATATTTTCTCACATGAAAAAAAATATATATAAAAATATACGTCAAAATAAAGCATGACCAAAAATTAAAAAAAAAATAATAAAAATTATATTAAATTTAAATGAAAATGATTTTTATATAAGAATACTTAAAAAATTAAAAAAAAATAGAAAAATAAAATTGAAAAAAAAATTAAAAAAAATCGAGAATTAAAAAAATTAAAATATTTAAAAAAATTAAGAAAGAACTTGAATTCGAATATATATTAAAATGAAAAACAAACACAGAAAATTATAAAAAAAATATTGATTTTAAAAATTAAAAAAATAGAAAAATAAAATTTGAAATAAAATTAAAAAAAAATAATATAGAAATTTAACACCGAGAATTAAATAAAAAAAAAAATTTAAAAAATTAAGAAAGAACGTGAAATGAAATATATATTAAAATAAAAAAAAGAAAATTATAAAAAAATTATTAATTTTATTTTAAAATTAAAGACATAAAACTGTCATATTTTAAACCACATTATTACATTTTTAATAAGATTATTGCTCCAGTAATTAAAAATTGAAAAAAATTGATTAAAATTACAAAAAATAACAATGAAATAACAATGAAATGAAACAAATTATTGTACTGAAAAATTAAAATTTTTCAAATAACTACTAAAAATATATTTTTCAAATTAAAAAAAAAATAATAAAAAAATTTCCATTTGTTGAAAAAAAAATTAAATTAATCATTGCGAATATGTATATGAAAAAAATTAAGGAGAAGAAAAATAATGAAAATATAAAAAAAAATATTTTAAAAAATAAATTTTTTTAATTTAGTGGAATCAAATATTAAAATCTCAAAATTTACTAAAATAAACTGAATTTTTAAACGGTTTAGATATACATTTTTATTTTTTTTTTAATTTTCAAAACATTTTAATTGAAAATATTTTAAAAAAAAAATTAATCGAAAATATTTTCAAATTATTTTAATATTCTTTTTGAAACTGGAATATTAAAATTTATTTTCAATTAATTATTTTTATTATTTTCCATATTTCAAAAAAATTATTAAATGAAATGAAACATTTCATCATCAAAATATTTCAAAATTGCCTATTAATCAAAATTGTTCAATAGTATTTATTATTTAAAATACTTCATGATCTAAAATATTCCAAAAATGACTTTTTATTGAAATATTTTAAAATATTTTTTTAGTGTTTTAAACATAAAAAATATATATATATTTTTTTCAAATGGCAAAAATATTTTTCATATTTTTTTTAATAATTTTCATAATTTTTTTTTTTAAATAATTTTCATATTTTTTTTTCAAAATATTCCAAAAAAATGTTTAGTGTTTAAAAGCCTTGACAAAACAGAAACTTAAATTTCTTTTCAACAAAAATTAACAACAATAAACTTAACAAACAACCAATAACAATGAATTAAAGCTTTTTCGACAAAAAAAGAAAATCAAATAACAAATCCAATAACAAATAACTTTAACAACAACAAAAACAATAACAACAAATATTTTTTCATAACAAATAACAATAACAAAACTTTAACACGCCTCCTTTACTGCAACAACCTACCAACAGATTCCATCTGCTGCTCATCCGCTAGCACACTCCAGTGTGTGTGTGTATTGCACATTTCCTTGTGTCCAGCTCAAAAAGCTTAAAGCTTGTGTGTTAAGAACTTTTTCACAAAAAGTCTTAACGTTATATTGCACTGCACCATTGTAGATGTTGATGATGATTTCCCAATTTATTTGGCCATTGACAGTAAAGCCTTGTGGAAGCTCTCAAGAAACAACTTTAAAGCTCACCACACTCTGACCTTTAAATTTTCTGGGAAAATCATTTCGATTGCACTTTAGTAATTACGCCCGGTCCTGCATGTGTTTACCAACAAAAGCTTTTAAGCTCATTCTTTAGGAGCTGTCAACAACTAGGCTAGGCTAGACTTCTTAAAGAAGCTTTTTACGCCGATTGCCTTTAAAGCTTTCTGTTTAAGGTTTTTTACAAAAAAACGCCAACTGCTGTAAACCCCATCCATGAGGTTTTTTTGCAGAGCCTAAAGCTCTATGAGCCCTTAAAGCTTCGACATTGTTTTTAATGCCTTTTTCCATGTTTTTAAAAAACCGCAGCATTTTAAAGCTTTACACCCACAGTTTATTTTCCATATTTCTGTTTTTAAAGTTCCATATATTTAGAGTGTGATTTTCAAAAAATTAAACACTTAAAGCTTTTTTGAAAACTTTCACTGCACATTTTTCGATTTTTTGTCATATCACAACTTTTTGAAAGTTTTTCTTATAGTCACGACATTGTTGTAATTTTTTGTGGTTACACTGTAACAACATTCCGAACGCTTGGCGTTGTTTCATGATGTTCGTCGTTCGCTCGTTCGTTCCGTAAATTTTTTTTTCGCCGAATCGATGTCTTGCTTGCAGCTGTGATAGCTTAGAACTGACTCCATACTTGTTGAGGTCGCGTTATTTTATGCGCTTTTTCTTACTCCCCGTACCGATGCCATAGCCACCACCACCATCACCACAGCGATATCGGCCAAGGGAGAGATACGCGTGCGCGCGCTTATTGTTGCCCGGGCATCGTGTGCTTATCAGCGAGACAGCGAACAAATAACAACAACACTCACTATCATTTTGACATACATACAAAGCGAACGAGGGCCAGTTCACAATGACTTTGTATGCACACTCACACACACAGAGATACCCTGCAGCACACACATACGTCGATCATCCTCCATGGGCCATTCCCTCGTGATAATGGTTTACAAAACGAGATAAAATTGTATTTTATTTTACATTTACAAACTATCAGACGGAGAGACAGACAGACACACAGCGCGACATACATACATACTTACACACATGCAGCAAAAGTCAGTCCATCAACCAGCTATGCCATCCATCCATCCACTTCGTTCAATTTCCCTCTCGCTCTCTATGCATTATTATCGCATTTATTACACATTAACCCGCAGCAGACTTACAGCATTATGACCGAATCGAAGCGAACCGACCGACAGACCAAAGTGGCCAAACAATCAATTCATGTCAGGCTGTCTGTCTGTCTGTCCGATTGTCTTCAACAGAGTTGTTGTTGTTTTACATTGCCGAGATATGCGGTTATTGTTCTCTGGTTCGCTGCTGCGGATTAAAAAACAAACAGCGGCAACGTTCATATCACTGCTACTACCAGCAGTCCCAACCATCGTCCCGCCGACCACCACTACCACCAACCACATTAAATCAAAAGTCACCCAGACAGTGGTTGATGACATTTTAAATGCATTGTTCGTTGTTTTTCTAAAAGACCCCAAGTCAAGAAGCCAAACAGGGGGTCTGCGGAGCGGCTAATGAATAGTTTCTGATAAGAACCCCCCTCCATGCTCAGAGGTACTGATAAAAATGTCAACACGGAGATAAAGAAAAAAATTGGAACACAATGAAGAGAAAGATAATTCAAAATTTCCCAAAATTTCCATAAGAAAGGAAAATCAAAAATTTTTATAAAAAGAAAATTCCAAATAAGAAAAAAAACTATTTTTTTAATAAATCCACGCCTTGTGTAGGTCTTTAAAAATATTTTTAGGTAAAATCGGACAAAAATATGTGGGAGCTATATCGAAATCTAAACCGATTTTTCCGAAGCTTACAACACATCAGTACGCTATGCCAAATTTCGTGCAAAGGGACTTTGGTGCACTATTTACCGAAAATCGGACGAAAATATATATGGGAGCTATATCTAAATCTTAACCGATTTCCACGAAATTTAACACACATCGTTTTAGACTTAATTCAGTACGCTGTGCCAAATTTCGTGCAAATCGAAGGATATATAGGGACGTTGGTGCATCATTTACATAAAATTGGACGACCTATATCGATATATATCTCGACCGATTTTCCCGAAACTCACCATCATTCTAGACTCAATTTTGTACGTTAAGCCAAATTTTGTGCAAATCGAAGCATATAAAAGGGTCTTTTGTGCTCTAATCACCTCGAAGTATATATAGAGACCTTGGTACACCATTTACCTTAAATCGCACGAAACTATATATGGAAGCTATATCTAAATCAGGACCGATTTTCACGAAACTTGGCAGACATCATTCTAGGCTCAATTCAGTACGTTACGCCAAATTTCGTGCAAATCGAAGGATATTTAGGGACTTTGGTGCACCATTTACATGAAATCGGACGAAACTATATATGGGAGCTATATCTAAATCTTGACCGATTTTCACGAAACTTGGCAGACATCATTCTAAACTCAATTCAAATTCGCCAAATTTCGTGCAAATCGCAAGAATAATGTGGACTTTGGTGCACCATTTACATAAAATCGGACGAAACTATATAAGGGAGCTATATCTAAATCTGAACCGATTTTCACGAAACTCAGCACACATCATTCTAGACCTAATTGAGTACGCTATGCCAAATTTCGTGCAAATCGAAAGTTATATAAGGACTTTGGTGCACCATTTACCTAAAATCGGGCGAACCTATATATGGGAGCTATATCTAAATTTCAACCGATTTTAACGAAACTGGGCGCACATCACCCGGCGCAACTCAGTACGCTACGCCAAAATTCGAATGATTTTCAGGGTGATGGTGCACCATTTACCTAAAATCGGACGAAGATATATATGGAAGCTATATCTAAATCTGAACCATTTTTCACGAAACTCAGCATACATCATTCCAGACTTAATTGAGTACGCTATGTCAAATTTTGTGCAAATCGAAAGATATATAGGGACTTTGGTGCGCTATTTACCTTAAATCGGACGAAAATATATATGTGAACTATATCTAAATCTGAACCGATTTTCATGAAATTTAACACACATCATTCGAGACCTAATTCATTAAGCTGTGCCAAATTTCGTGCACATTGAATGATTTTTAGGGACCTTGGTGCACCATTTACCTAAAATCGGACGAAAATATATATATGGAGTTATATATAAATCTGAACCGATTTTCACGAAATTCAACACACATCGTTCTATACTTAATTCAGTACGCTGTACCAAATTTCGTGCAAATCGAAGTATATATAGGGACTTCCGTGCACCATTTACCTAAAATCGGGCGGAGCTATATATGAGAGTTATATCTAAATCTGAACCGATTTTCGCGAAACTCACCACTCATCATTCTGGTCTCAATTCTGTACGCTATGTCAAATTTTGTGCAAATCGAAAGATATATAAGGACTTTGGTACACCATTTACCTTAAATCGGACGAAAATATATATGGGAGCTATATCTAAATATGAACCGATTTTCACGAAATTCAACACACATCATTCTAGACCTAAATCAGTACGCTATGCCAAATTTCGTGCAAATCGAAGGATATAAAGGGACTTTGGTGCACCATTTACATAAAATCGGACGAAACTATATATGCGAGCTATATCTAAATCTGAACCGATTTTCGCGAAACATAACACACATCATTCTAGACCTAAATTATTAGGCCTTGCCATATTTCGTGCAAATCGAAAGATATATATCCATATATATCTTTCGATATATATCCATTTTCATAAAATCGGAAGAATATATATATATAGGAGCTATATCTAAATCTGAACCGAGTTTTCCCAATTTCTATAGGGTTCGTCCTTGGGCCAAATAAGTCACCTATGCCAAATTTCATCCAATTCGGATCATAAATGCGACCTGTACTTTGTTTACAATTTAACACCAACAGACGGACGGACATGCGTAAATCGACTTAGAAAGTGATTCTATGCATATTCTCAAAAGGAACCATAGGTCTAGGTCGTTTCCTTTTGCCTGTTACAAACATATGCACAAAGACATAAGACCCTGTACCACAGTGTGGTGAAACAGTGTGGTAAACATGTTTCATAATTTTCCCCTTCTGACCCACTGTCCCTTCATTGTAATTCCGTTTTAATGTTCACAACTTTACATAAATTACATTGGAAATGCTTTTGAAGAAAACAAAAAATTGAAAATGTAAAGTAAAAGTCTTTCGGTTGTTTGCCTTTCAATTGTGCATAACATCGAGTCATTTACATGTTTACACACACATACAACCATACATAAATACTTACATCGTTGGATGCTGGTAGCTGTAAAAGGGAATCGAATCAATTTGAAGTACCCCCCATAAAATGTTGTAACGAAAAAGAAAAATGAACAAAACATCCCCCACCCACTTGCATAAAAAAAAATAAGAAAACTAGTTTAACGAGTGCCAGTAGCCATAAAATCCAATCAACTACTACTAAACCTCTCCCGAGGTTTTTTTAGAAAGCGTAATACGGCTGGCAGTGTAAGACCCCCCTTCTATGGAGCGATGCTGCTACTACAAAGGGGAATAGTGATGTTGGTTAAAGCTGTGGAAGAAGAAAAAATAAGAAAATTTTCGATTTTTATGTTGTTCCTTTATAATGTAATTGTATAATCCTACCCCCACCTCCCTTGCCCCACCAACCATCCTCTGCCTCAGAGCCGACCCTTTTTTACTCCCCATGATTTTTTTTTCTTAATTTATTTTTTTTTTCAAATGGAAATTTGAGTGCTGACCATGGCCAAAGTGTGGCTGAAGAATATATTGGGTGTTCGGACAGAGCGACAGACAACCACCACATCGTACGTCGACCTCATGCATAGCACACTTAGGGACCATTCGCTAACATCTTGGCATCGATCTCAATCAGCCACAACTACTCCGTTGGTCTCCCAATGCAAAAAGTGTGTGTATCTACGCGTGTGTCTGTGTGCATTTGCGTGCCTCAATTACATTCACGTTCTACGCTTGCGCACCCATACGAATATGACTCGCCAGAGAAGACCCCCTACCCAACCCCTTGCTACTTTGAAGAAAAAAAACGTGTAATGGAAAAAATAAATATTACAAATCAAACGAAGAAACGTGATCGTTAACATTTTACGAATTGATCGGTTTTTGGGATGGTGTTTTGTTTTCAAATTTCCACTGGGGGACCTCCCCTCACTTACACTTGTTTTTCTTCGGTTTCGTCTCGTCATCATTTGGTCTGGGTTCTTTCTTTATTTTTATCACTTGAATAATTTGGTGCGTCAATTTTTATTGACATTTTAGTTTTTTTTTTTAATTCTCGTACAACAACTTTTGGTTTGCTCAGGTGTGCTGTTCAAAACCGAAGGGGAGGGGGAACCCTGCATTTATTTACTCAATGTTCGCTAGGGTCTACCTTTGTCTGACACCAAAAAAAATAAATAAAACCTATCAGAAAAAAGTTAATGTTTAATCAAGGCAAACATTAGGACAGGTAGTTTATAGGGCAAAATAAATATGTATGCATATACATACAAACATATATACATATATGTATGTATGACATACAAAGATAGCAAGTCAGTTGAATAAAGGTTCCACAAGGAAAATTAAATATTTTTTTAAAAGAATATTTTTTCAAGTCGCCTAGTAGGTGCGGATTTATTAAAAAATATTTTTTTGAAGAAAATATAAGGTATGGATCAAAAAACTTAGGGAGACCTACACAAGGCGTAGATTATAAAAAAAACAGTAAGGAAAGTAGTAAAGTCCGACTGGGCCGACTATATGATACCCTTCACCACTTTGGGTATAATCTACATATGTATCCGAAAAGACGTCGCCTTTCTGAAGGAATTTTGACATTGAATGATTTTCAGAGACTTTTGTGCACCATTTACCTAAAATCGGGTGAAACTATATATGGGAGCTATATCTAAATCTGAACCGATTTTCACGAAACTTAACACACATCATTCCAAACCTAATTCAGTAGGCTATACCAAATTTCGTGCCAATCGAAAGATATATAGAGACTTTGGTAGACCATTTACCTAAAATCGGGTGAAACTATAAATGGGAACTATATCTAAATCTGAACCGATTTTCACGAAACTTAATACACATCATTCTAGACCTAATTCATTACGCTGTGCCAAATTTCGTGCCAATCGAAAGATATATAGAGACTTTGGTAGACCATTTACCTAAAATCGGGTGAAACTATAAATGTGAACTATATCTAAATCTGAACCGATTTTCACGAAACTTAATACACATCATTCTAGACCTAATTCATTACGCTGTGCCAAATTTCGAGCAAATCGAAACACATATAGGGACTTTGGTACACCATTTACGTTAAATCGGACGAAAAAATATATAGGAGCTATATCTAAATCTGAACCGATTTTCACGAAACTTAACACACATCATTCTAGACCTAATTCATTACGCTATGCAAAATTTCGTGCAAATCTAAAGATATATAGGGACTTTGGTACACCATTTACATTAAATCGGACGAAAATATATATGGGAGCTATATCTAAATATGAACCGATTTTCACGAAACTTAACACACATCATTCTATGCTCAATTGAGTACGCTGTGCCAAATTTCGTGCAAATCGAAATATATATAGGGACTTTGATACACCA